>NC_068359.1:53316943-53494443 GCF_020536995.1 Dreissena polymorpha
TGTATAACTCACAACAATATAAATAATGCGATATTCAGACGGCGTATTTGGAGACAACTCTTGTTCTCAACATAAGGTTGTATTTTTAAAGCAAACTCAAACAAAAACTGTAACAAATCCGTTCAAAGGGGTCACCTTTATGGAACCGTTCACTTCTCATCTGGAAACTAATGTGTGCACAAACATAGACTAGCTGATGTTTAACGCTTTAATCCTCTGAGTACAACTTTGTAAGATTGCTTTAGATGAAGCACGGACATCACTGAATCGCACGACCGAACGATATAATTAAGCCTACCGGTAGTCCTGTTTCATAATTATATGAATTTTTAAACGTACGCTTGGTTAAATGAACTAATTATTGTTTTATAATAGTAAAAGATTTCGTTTTATCCTGGCGCCGAAGGAGGTTAATTAAGACTGAATTTTACAATTTTCCAGCAAAACAGCATTATATATGTAAACAATCAACGCCAGTCAACTAAAACGAATGATACTCATTATTTATCAATTCTTGTTCATCTGGAATTACCGTTACTTAAAAGCCCTGACATCGAAGTGATTGCGATATGAACAAGGGCTGTTTGTAAAACATGCATGCCCCCCATATGGGCTCTCCGTTGTAGTGACAGCCATTGTGTGAATATGTTTTTTGTCACTGTATGTCAATGACCTGTGAAATGTATCCAATTAATAGTGCAAAAACCAATCAGGACCTATACTAATCAATTATATCCATTATATGATTGAGTCTTTGATTTTTTGGATTCCTTTCACACATTTTGACTTATTTGACAATATGTGAAACGTGCACACAATTTGTAATGTATTATTTATTAATGGTAATGAAACATGTTATTAATAGCAGTTAACTCCCCTAGTCAATGACCACCATAGATAGCAATGCAATCTGATTAAAAATAGCCAAGGCTAGTGTTGTGTATTGGGCAAATGTATACAAGTGCAACTTGACCACATGACCAGTATCATGTGTTTACCACACACAGAAGTCAGTTATGTAATAGACCATTAATTCTGCTCCCAACTTTGGCCACTTGCCAAGATACTGACCAGTATCAGATGGGGTTGTGAAACTGTGTAAACAGTGAACACCAGTCCATGTAATACTGGCCTACCACTTGTACTAGTTGATTTGGAGTTAATACAGTAATGCATGTACAAATGAGACACTAAGCTAAAAAGTTAAAAATATTGACTGGTAAAGCAGTACATTGTACTGAAATCAAAGTTGCCATGGAAACAGTTTCATTGAACTGTTCATTTGATACAACAAAACACAGTTGGTACACTTGGCTCATCTAAAGATCAAACAACAGGCTCTCCAGTGCATTAGAAAACAAGAGTTCCGCGGTCGGAGATGACCCCATTGAAGCCGGATTTTTGATTTAAATGACAGGAAAGTACCTTTCGTGTTTTTGTCAATGCAATACTTAAATTACTGAAATATTGTTCAAAGGTCAAAATGAAATGTAATTACTTTTCAAGGCATGAGCAAACCTTGTGTTATGTTTTGAATGCATGCATATACATGAACAACAATAACATTTAAGGTCACAAATATGAACTTGAATTGACAATTAGGAAAGTTTGATCTCAATTTTTTTATTAGCATACCAAAGTTATAACAATTTTAACATTTTAACATTTAAGGTCACAGTGACCTTGACCTTCAAATGAATGACATTGAAATGACCAGTGGTCATCTTCTAGTACTGGCCAATCTTTATTTCAAGTTTGAAGACTCTAGGTACAAGCATACCAAAGTTATAACATGAAATAAGAACTTTAACATTTTTACATTCAAGGTCACAGTGACCTTGACCTTCAAATGAATGACCTTGAAATGTCCAGTGGTTACTTACTAGTTCTGGCCAACCTTCATGTCAAGTTTCAAGACTCTAGGTCCAAGCATACCAAAGTTATAACAACTTTAACATTTTTACATTCAAGGTCACAGTGACCTTGACCTTCAAATGAATGACCTTGAAATGTCCAGTGGTTACTTACTAGTTCTGGCCAACCTTCATGTCAAGTTTCAAGACTCTAGGTCCAAGCATACCAAAGTTATAACAACTTTAACATTTTTATATTGAAGGTCACAGTGACCTTGACCTTCAAATGAATGACCTTGAAATGACCAGTGGTCATCTGTTAATCCTGGCCAACCTTCATGTCAAGTTTGAAGACTCTAGGTCCAAGCATACCAAAGTTATACCATGAAATAAGAACTTTAACATTTTTACATTCAAGGTCACAGTGACCTTGACCTTCAAATGAATGACCTTGAAATGACCAGTGGTTACTAACTAGTTATGGCCAACCTTCATGTCAAGTTTCAAGACTCTAGGTCCAAGCATACCAAAGTTATAACAACTTTAACATTTTTTATATTGAAGGTCACAGTGACCTTGACCTTCAAATGAATGACCTTGAAATGACCAGTGGTCATCTGTTAATCCTGGCCAACCTTCATGTCAAGTTTGAAGACTCTAGGTCCAAGCATACCAAAGTTATACCATGAAATAAGAACTTTAACATTTTCGAGCACGCCGCCACCCCGCCCGCCCGCCCGCCCCCCCGCCCGCCCGACAACATCAATCTATAAGCCGAGATTTTTTCGAAAAAAATCCGGCTAATTACATGTATATTGGCATAAACACAATAGCTGTATTTAATTAGATGCATTCCACTTCCTTTATGTACAAAAATTTTATGAACGAAGTCCATAATATTTATTTGCATTGTTTTATAAGTAGTCTTAAACAGATTTTGACTTTGGTACGATTGTTGGACATTTTGGAAAGTAAAATAATTGTACATACGAAAAAATTAGGAGAAACAAAATTTGGATAAGAAAGACACATAAGAACAAGAATATGAAAGAAAAAAAAATAAGGTTTGGAAAAATGTTCTTTTTTTTTAGAATGCTACATCTTTTTACACTGCAATGTGATTGAGAAAACAAAGTGGTGTGATGCATATTGCTACATGTTATTGTAATTTATTCCAAACAGCAATACCAAATATGCCCTCTTGATAAAACAAACAAACAAACAAAAATTGGAGGGGGGGGGGGGGGGGGGGGGGGGGTTGGGGCGTGGGAGGATAAGGGTGAGAGGGGGTATAATTCGGGGTGAAGTAATTAATTTAATAAGATGTTTAAAAAAAATGTGATGGGGTGAGGGGGGTGGGGGCGGACGTTGACCTTTGACAAAGTGACCTGAAAATCAATAGGGGTCATCTGCAAGTCATGATCAATTGTGACCTTGACCTTTAACCTAGTGACCTGAAAATCAATAGGGGTCATCTGCGAGTCATGATCAATCTACCCATGAAGTTTCATGATCCTAAGCGTATGCGTTCTTGAGTTATAATCCAGAAACCATTTTACTATATTTGGGTCACCATGACCTTGACCTTTGACCTAGTGACCTGAAAATCAATAGGGGTCATCTGCAAGTCATGATCAATCTACCCATAAAGTTTCATGATCCTATGCGAATGCGTTCTTGAGTTACCATCCGGAAACCATTTTACTATTTCGTATCACCGTGACCTTGACCTTTGACCAAGTGACCTCAAATTCAATAGGGGTCATCTGCGAGTCATGATCAATCTACCCATGAAGTTTCATGATCCTAAGCGTATGCGTTCTTGAGTTATCATCCGAAAACCATTTTACTATTCAGGTCACCGTGACCTTGACCTTTGACCTAGTGACCTCAAAATCAATAGGGGTCATCTGCGGGTCATGATCAATCTACCTATGAAGTTTCATGATCCTTGGCGTATGCGTTCTTGAGTTATCATCCGACAACCACCTGGTGGACGGACGGACGGACCGACCGACCTTCCGACCGACCGACATGAGCAAAGCAATATACCCCCTCTTCTTAGAAGAGGGGCATAAATATTCATTGCTTAATTAAATTGTCTTACTATGAAACTTTTGTGTTATAGCTTGCGTTCACTAGATTTCAGATATATTAACTTATTGTGCTTTTCATTTCGCTGATAGTTTTAAGCTGTTTTAATGTATTGACAAAAGACAACACCATAGACCACAGTACAAGCTTTTACAACGTCACACGTATATGGCTGGTATATACAAATTAACGTTTGATCAAAATTCAAGAACTATCCTAACGTACATATGAAATATACGGAGGTGACACAACCACATTTCTTAAAACCGAATAAGAAAAACAATAACGTAACAAACTTTGTGGAGTAATCCTGAACAAATTGCTATATTATACACAATATACACATGCAAAATTTATTAACGGCGAGCATATGAACTTAGAACATATGAGTCAACCGGCCACACGCGAAGTATCCGTATATGTTTTAAATATTTATACGCGCGTTCTTCGAACAAACCTGTTTTAGTGGTTTGTTGGGCATTGCTATTTGATTTGATTATGAACAGTATCAAGAATCATCGCGCTCATGCTTAATACATAAGTCAATATGGTGGAACATTTTTTTGTTAAATTAATAAAAAACAAGGGACAATATTGTCACAAAACCAGGTTTTCATTGTGAAAAAAAAATCTGATAAAGGGAGAAAACTCAAACAGACCTTTGGAAATGAACAAACAAAATTAACCCCCTTTGTAAGTTTGTTTTTTAAAAAAATCTATTTTTAGTCGTGGCGACCTTGACATTGGAAATATTGACGTGATTCTTTCGTGCGACACACCGTCCCATGATGGTGAACAAATGTGCCAAATGATTTTAAAATCTCACAATGAATGACATACTTATGGCCAGGACAAGCTCATTTATGGCCATTTTTGACCTTTGAACTCAAAGTGTGACCTTGACCTTGGAGATATCGACGTAATTATTTCGCGCGACACACCGTCCAATGATGGTGAACAATGTGCCAAATGATTTTAAAATCTGACAATGAACGACATAGTTATTGCCCGGACAAGCTTGTTCCGCCCGCCCGCCAGCCAGCCAGCCAGCCCGCCCGCATTCGCCAATCTAATAACCAGTTTTTTCTGGTTAATAATATTTAACATGGTATTGTTGAAAACACATTAAGAATATATTATTGACATACCATAATTATATCGCTGAATATCTTCATTTAACATATGCCTGGTCTAAAGAGAATTCCAGTTCACCTAGCTCACGCGATAGCGTCTATATTATATAACGATTATTTTACTGGCCGCGAAGTGACCCTGATACCTTGCGGGTTGGAAAGCAATGCATTAAAGTAAGGCCACGCTTCCACTGCTGAAACCACGACTTTTTAAAAACTTTTTAAAAACTTTTACTTTAACTTTTGTGTAATACGATATAATATGAATTTCGATTTGTTTTAGAGTGTAGGATATATCAAGAATGAAGATCTCAGTATGCCCCATTTTTTACAGACACCGACGTAACATGGTCAAATATATTGGGTACTGAAAATCAAATGTTGCTACACAAATAATGCTATTACATATGTAAACTTTTTTAGTATAGAATAGAAATACATATGTACCATGTTGAGTTATGCATGTGTTAAACGGTCGTTTTAAATTTTCTGTCAAACTGTGTTTGACTGTCTTTTATAATATACCACAATTATCTGTTCAATGAATGTTATATAACAGTGTCGTGTCTGTTGTAAAAAGGTATTCTATGATAAAACACTTGGAGACTGTTTTAACGCAACACTTTTCAAACTTGAATATCTCATGTATTACTTAAGATTTTTATTTAAAATTTGACATGTGATCATTTGACTACATTTTGAGCAAGTTCACGATAAAATCATTAATCCGTGACGATAGGAAGCTTTAGCACGTGGGGTATGTATGATTCCATTTGTTTGAACATGTAACACTATTGCGTTTCACCATTTTCACGTACAAAAAGTCGAAACTATACATAACTTACGACTTTACATAACTCATGTGGTAGAGCGTCCAAACGTCACGGATGAATGATTTTATTGTGAGCTTTCTCAGAATATAGTCAAAAGATCACAGTAAATTTTTTTATAAAAAAATCTTAACTAATAACTGAGGTATTACAGTTTGAAAAGTGTCGCGTTTGAAAAGACTCCAAGTGTATGGCTGATATCTTTAAAGAATTGCAATGAATTGGATAGCAGGTATTATGTCAGATTTAACTACAATAATAATAAGTGCTATATTATTTAACTGCATTGTGACCAGAGCCTTTTGGCTGCCATCATTTTCTTTACATTTAATAAGCAAGCAAGGAACAAGTTTAATAATATTATTACATTCATGAGCTTTGATTAAAATGTATTTAAGTACAGCTAAATGTAAGATATCTTAACAATTTCATAAACTTAAAGTGACAGATGAGCTATTTCATAAATTCCCCTGCCGCGTCACTTGCCCATAAGGTTGGATCTTGCCTATTGCATTTTATACACATTAAACAGTTTTATAAGAAACAATCTCTAATCTGATTGAATCCATTCCGATTCACAATTTGTTTTACAAACATCCCGTGTCAAAAAATTAAAAAACATTGCACAAACACATCTTACAGACAGTACAGATTAAAAGTGGACCCAAATACACATGCGCTGTGGAACCAAACAGATCCAGACTTATGAGAGCTTTGAAGGAAATCAGCAATTCGAGCATTACAAGTGTTCAGTCAGGCATGTCTATGGATATAATGGGCATTACAGGTGTTCAGTCAGGCATGTCTATGGATATAATGGGCATTACAGGTGTTCAGTCAGGCATGTCTATGGATATAATGGGCATTACAGGTGTTCAGTCAGGCATGTCTATGGATATAATGAGCATTACAGGTGTTCAGTCAGGCATGTCTATGGATATAATGGGCATGACAATTTTGTGCTGATCATCGAATGGAGTCTTCTTCTGTGCAGGTTTTGATTTCTCATTCTCGCCAGTTTGGAACTCGGTGCGGGACTGAGCTGTATAGGAAATATTCCCGTATTCCTGCAGACAGGGGCATATGCCCAGAATGAACTGGCAAAAGTCTTTTCTTATACCAAACCACCCTGAAATGGATGACAATTATGTAAAAAGAATAGAATAACTATTTTATAGCAAACCAATATTAAAAGATGTTTATACTACATGCATAAGCATATTTAAATTGTAAATACATGTATATAGGCTGATCAATGTATGCATACATCGACTATCAATCTTTTGTTAAAAACTGCCATTTGATGGACATTCATAATGTAAGGATAATTATGTGCATTTAGGTACTTGATAAACAAGGCCGCCCAATACATGAGGCTGCTTAGCTGAAACTCTTGTTTTTGAAATGGTGACCTGGATTTTTAGAATGATTCATGACTTCAAGACATTTCCAGAATAAAATTAAATTGTCATGGCCATCATACAATGGGTGTTGGAGATAAAAGCACATATAAAATTGATGAAGGCGAAACTATTCACCTTCCACTGTGACCTATTACTTTTAAACATCCCCTCAATGACCTTCAAATTATAGCCTGGGTCACAAAAAACAACAAAAAAGCTTTAGATTAATTGAGTAGATTGAGTAGATATGAAAATGGAGGGTGAAACAATTGACCTTTAATTATTACCTTGACCTTAAGGCATTATGAATGACTCATGCCTTTTGCATATCATCTCAATAACCCAGCCATTGTTGCTTTAAAATCCTTCTATGAGATATTGAGAGGACACACAAACGGATATTCGAACATTTGATCTTTCATTACAAACTTGACATTGTGACTGGCTTCTGCATATCCTTTAAATGACCTTAAGATTGTAGTGTAGTTTCACGAAAATACTTGAAATGCTTTGGATAGGAGATTCAATCATTTAACTCTTTCAGTGCGGGAACCGAATTTTGAAGGCCTTTCCAAACAGTTTGGAAGGCCTTTCCAAACAGTTTGGATCCAGATGAGACGCCACAGAACATCAGGATCCAAACTGTTTGCTATCCTGATAGTATACTTCGAAAAAAAAATCAAAGAAAATGCTAATTTTAGAAATTCAGCAGACGACATTTTAGCAGAAGACAAATTTCCGAGCATGCAAAGGGTTAATCTGTAAGAACAAACTTGACCTTGAGTCAGTGTGGTTGAATCATGCTTTCTGAACATCCTCTGAAAAGCCCACATTATTTGAGGCCTGTTTTATGAAAATCATGTACATGGTAAATGATTCGGACACAAATGTTATACAGAGACTGATGGAAAGACAAACGGTATTATGAAAACCCCAACCTGTTTTGCAGAGGGGTTATTACAATCAGTTTGAGTCACAAAAGTGTATGTACAATTTATCTGCTTTTTAATTTGTTCTTGAAAAAGGAAACATGGAGTTTCTTGAAAGAGGAAATATGGAGTAATGAAGTTCTGGAAAAGGAAAATATTTATACAAATAAAGTACAATGGTTACAGCCAATTTTTTTGCCATGAATTTTCGTGGATTGGTAAAATATAAGAATGATTGATTTTGTTTTATATTGTCTGGCATATGCCAACGGGTGAAAACATTTGTTGAACATTTTATATTGTGGTTGAGTGGACCCACACATATCCATGAAACTTAGTGTATGACTAATAACATCATCTTCATGGTAACAGAAGACTTTTGCAAAACCTAATGCCATGAAATGGCTCAATGCTATTACTATGTGTCGACCACAGGTGGTAAGTGTGTGTCTATGATATTTATTATTAAAAAACATCATACAATCTAACTATAACGATGAAATCAACTTCTATGAAAAAGAATTTCACCAATGTATATTTATAACAAGGTATTCAACTCAAAATGACACAAAAACATGTTGTATCGCTTTGAACAGCCATAAGTTCCTGAAATGTGCAGCCATTGCCATGAACTCGGTCTTATTCAAACAGAAATGAATTTCCTTTTTGGAAACGTACATTTCTTGCAATTTTTACAAGTGCTGGGTCACCTTTTATGAAATAACTCGATACAAACTCGTGTGACCTACTCGTTGTCATTCTGACCCAATCCAAGAATAATGAACTCTTCAAAGTTGGTTTTCTGTTATAATTTGATTATTTTTCATTCAAAATGATGTTTTTACTAATTAATATCATAACCACACACTAACCACCTATATTGCCCACAAAGTAAAATTATGATAAATAACTCTTACAATGGTTGCCTCCCCTTGCTCCAAATGATAACAGAATAAGCGTGAAAAGGGAGATAAACAGAGGCACAGTCACTGAAGTGAATTTGAAATGGTTGTCTCCATCCAAGCGGTTGGCCAGAAGTATCTGCAACAACAATCTCATCTGTTAGTTTAAACCATCCAATTTAAGCTTGATGGCATAGAAAACCTAAGGCTTATTGAGACAGATTCAGGCTTACCAGATATTAAAATCTTCAGTGTCTACAGTGAGGCAGAATATGGGTATACTGTTGATAAATGTTATGCCATTTGAATGCCTTATATTGTGAATTTCTTGTTATATCAATGTTTTTATTGTTTGTATTTGTTTTTTAGCACTCATTGAGCCCTTTTTTTAACAAAAGCAGACATTTGATGTTTAATTCAAACACTGCTTATTCAAATAATTGCTATTTGAAAACTATTAATCTCAACTCATTTATCAATATAGAATCCCAAGTGCTAATATGTGAGTTAAAAATCTATGTTCTACCTTTTGTTTCTAACAAATGTTTGTTATTGCTTAGTTATTTCACATTTAGTTTATTCAGTTTTTTGGCCATGAATGGCATGAAATCTTTTGATAGAATAATGGAGATGTGTTTTTACAAACTATGTCTTTGAAATGACTTTTCAGCAGAAACTTGCATAAAAACACCATTTAAATAAGGAAGAAAATATGAGGTTAAGATGCCACTCTAAAAAGAACAAGATGTGTTTGTGAAACACTATGTCCCCCCATATATTCGACATTTGACCTTTGACCTTGAAAGATGACCTTGACCATTCACCACTCAAAAAGTGCAGCTCCATGAGATACACATGCATGCAAAATATCAAGTTGCTATCTTCAATATTGCAAAATTTGACCTTTGACCTTGAAGGATGACCTTGACGTTTCACCACTCAAAATGTACAGCTCAATGAGACACACAAGCATGCCAAATATCAAGTTGCTATCTTCAATATTGCAAAAGTAATGGCAAATGTTAAAGTTTGTAAAGTTTGATGCAAACCAAAAAACCAACAGAAAGGGCAAAAAACAATATGTCTTCCACAAAAATATCTGCGTCTAAAAAAGCGCATTGATTCTCAAGAAAGACCAAATCTGAAAGATACTTGTCATGGCCCGTATTTTTCCGCATTTTATCGGAATGCAAAAGGTGATTTTTACTGTAACACCAGCTATATGTGTACTTCGTCATACTACATCATTCGTATCTGCGTTTCATAATGGTTCTCTTTGTGCATGAACTATAAAATTGAATTAGACGACATAGAACCATCCGAACGCTCGCATCTGCTTTCTGAACTGTCAAAATGCCACCAAAAAAATAAATAAAACCCTGTCAAGATCAATTATCTGTGAAGGCTGCATTTGGAGTTGTCGAAAGTAATGAACATGTAGCATCATCCAGAGCGTCAGCGAGGCAAGTACATCACGTAACCTTCACTTTCGTATTTTAACCAACTATAAGTTATTTGCCATTATGCAAAAACTTTTTCAAAATAGTAGATGTACTTGCATCGCTGATGCTCTCGGATGATGTTATAACAAACTCGAAACTCAGTCTGTTAATGTTATGTGTTTTTAGTTGTAACAGTTACTTTTAGAAACAAAAATATTTATGAATCATTAAAAATGCGTTGATTTTTCAGTTTTTTTATTAAAAATTTGAAAATCAGCGGCAAAAAGCTCAATGTTTTTGGAAAAAGCTCATTGTTTCAGCACATGTGTACTTTAACAACTCATTGGTTAAAAATGAAAAATTATCACTGCCCATATTTCCAACTACATGCTTAGCATTACTAATGAATAAAATTTGACTCAAGAAACAAAAAGTCAGGGGTCATCCAGGTCCAAACCTTTACATTTTCATTTTTTGAAGATATATCAAGATGGCAAAAACAGACACTTAAACACAACAGTGCAAAGATTTCACCCATGTAGCCATCAAGAATACCGGTAATCTTTAAAAGTGTGTACACATTGTCCTCGGTAAATGGTTGTTTATTCATACTTAATACAACTATATTGAATGTTATTTTTGAAAGTAACTGCATAGCACATTTGGTTATTTTATGATTTGTGCCCAAATGCATATGAATAAACTGATATCAAATGTTCAAGATAAAGAAGTTGCTATTAATTAAAGTGTTTATAAAATAAAAAAGATTTGTACAAGAAGTTTTTTAAGAACACCAAAGTTTAAGTACAAATATAAACAAAGCTAAACGTCGACACAAAGGCACAAGAAAACCTTATAATAAAAATATTTTAAAGTGTGCTATTTATACTTAGGTGTTAAGTCAATGAATGAATATGAAGTTGCTAACTTGCTGCAATATTTAAAGGCTTACCTCAAATATTAACATTGGAATGACAAGCAGGGAATAGCCTATTGCAGTTGTCAGATTTCCCCTTCTCCGGTCCCGCAGAATGTTAGGTGTCCGTGACAACAGAATCGCCAGAATGATGGCATAGATGACGCCTATCAATGACACACACATCACGATCCATATTGGTATGAACACGATCTGCAGAAGGAAGGATGTCTGTTAAAGCATATTTTGTGCATACCGGTACATATTTGTAAAATATGAGTATACATTTAAAGTCTGTTCCTTGATATGTACAAATGTTTAAAAAAAATCAGCTTTCAGGAAAGCATAATTTTCGTATCACTTTCTCAGAGTATATATATATTGAAAGCATTAATATATATTATATATATATATTATATATATATATTATTAATATATAAAATAAACAAACACAAACAAACATTAGCAGTCCATCTTACTAAACATCAAATGATACATTTATCTTTTGACACATTTACAAACAAGAGATGTGTTTGTCAGAAACACAATGCCCCCTACTGCACCGCTTTGAAGCCATATATTTGACCTTCGACCTTAAAGGATGACCTTGACCTTTCACCACTCAAAATGTGCAGCTCCACGAGATACACATGCATGCTAAATATCGAGTTGCTATCTTCAATATTGCAAAAGTTATGACCAAGGTTAAAGTTTTGGGACAGAATGACAGACAGACAGAAAGGCCAAGAACAATATAACCCCGATCATTCGATCCGGGGGCATACAAATTTACCTAATGACGCATTTACCTGTGATACATTAACCTTACAAGATAAGTATTGATGCAAAGCATCAAAGGGCGGGAATTTCAGTGTAAAAGGCACTCAATGAAGTTACATGGAACGATTTTTGTTCTACTGTAAATATTCATATATTGGCCGATTATTTTGTACAAAATAGAAAAAGATACAGGTATAACCATTATCTATAATGTTGTGTTATAACACCCAAATAACCATTATTTATGATGTTGTGTTATAACCCCCAAATAACCATTATCTATGATTTTGTGTTGTAACCCCCAAATATTTCATAGTTCATTTTGTTTACATTGGTTTCCTTCTTTTTACTGGCATTCGTGTGCAGTTTTCATTAATGGAACAGAACTGTGTAGGTTTTAAAAAATCTGCTTCATCTTGTACGCGTAATTTCATATTTTTCTCAACTTCAAGGGGAGATGATTCTGAACTTATTCTTACGTTGCTCATTTACCATAGGGGTTGAGTACTCATTGATATGAAAACACTGTAAAAGTTTGAAAAAAAAAATTTGAATGAAAACTGTAAATTGCATAAAGAAGCTGCATTTCACAATACTTTGAAATTCAGTAAAAGATCATAATAGATTTATTGCTCCGATATTCATCATTTTCAGTAGGGTTCGAGTAATACTGATATAAAAACACTTAACAAGTTTGGAAAGATTCAGTCGAAAGTTGTGAAATCTTTTAAACAAGTGGAAATTGTTTATTTTGTCAAATTTAATAGAAAAAAATTCTGGACTTATTGTCCCGATGTTTCTCATTTTTAATGAGGTAAAAATGCTCATTAATATGAAGACACTGTAAGTTTGGAAAGAATCTGATGACAAATGTTGACATAATCACCTAACCAAGCAGTTTTTCACTTTTATTTTTAAATTCAAAGAGACATAATTCTGAACTTATGGTCCGATATTGCTCATATAGAGAGTTTGGATTGGGTCCTCATTGATAAAAAAAACTTGCCAGTTTGGGAGCAATCGGATGAAAATTTTTGACTTCGAACAACGATTTCAAAATTTCTCAAATTCTAAGGAAGATAACTATGGACGTAATGGTCGGATAATGCTAAAGGGCCCATACCACCTGGATAGTAATACTTGTCGCGCTTTGCGCTCTATATGTGGTTCTTAAAAAAAACTCCAAGGAGTGCTTGACTCTAGGGAAACGGGTTGCTGGGACACAGCTCCTCCTTGATAAGAGGCTGCTTCCTTTATCGCAACTCTATATGTGGTAGGGATAGTACTTAGGGCCTATGATAGACAACCATAAAAATACACAGATAATAGATGTATTGCTTGCATTTATTTGTTAATATAAAAACACGTGTATATATAAGTGATGTAAGAAATTTTAATTAACGTTGTCACCACGCGGCATCCATTTATTTTAATGAAAATGTCTAATTGTAGTAAAATGGATTTTAAAATGTCTACATAAAATAAAGCTTTATTATATTTATTAACCTGACTGAAAAAATTGTCAGCCGCCGGACATTTCCGTTCGTGCCGGAACCCGGGATTGAACCGGGGGCCTTTAGATGATTGTTGCGTAAACAACTTCAGTCTAACGCTCTCCCACCCGAGCTATTCCAGCTGACATCATTTATGTATTGCTATTTGGTGAAGTTGTGTATAGCGATCGTTATTATATGTCTATTATTAAACTAATACATTGTACGTTTTCGAACCACTACGCCTTCCAATAAACTTGCTTGCGCGATAGGTCGTCAAATATCGTACTACATTGATTCTCCACTAAATAAGCAAATTAAAAGAAAAACACAAAATAAATATATTTTGATTATGTTTTGTTTTTATACAAAACCAGAAAGTTTCGCATATTTGCCCAGTCCCTGTGATCTTTCCCCTGTGATCAATTGTGGATCAGTTATTAATTAAAACAATTAGCTTTGCATTATTGGCAATAAATGTTGTGATAAATGTAATAGGCACAAATGCAGTACTAATCTTCACTAATTTACACACAAAAATCACCACTATGCAAGATATTCTTAAAACAAAAATGTATACATTGATCCGTAAAATAACTTCTCCACCCATAAGCGAAAAACAAGAGTTCCGCGGTCGGAGATGACCGCATTGAAGCCGGATTTTTGATTTAAATGACAGGAAAGTACCTTTCGTGTTTTTGTCAATGCAATACTTAAATTACTGAAATATTGTTCAAAGGTCAAAATGAAATGTAAGTACTTTTCAAGGCATGAGCAAACCTTGTGTTATGTTTTGAATGCATGCATATACATGAACAACAATAACATTTAAGGTCACAAATATGAACTTGAATTGACAATTAGGAAAGTTTGATCTCAATTTTTTTATTTTTTAACATTTTTAAATTCAAGGTCACGGTGACCTTGACCTTAAAATGACCAGTGGTCATCTACTAGTTCTGGCCAACCTTCATATCAAGTTTGAAGACTCTAGGTCTAAGCATACCAAAGTATTAACAACTTTAACATATTTACATCCAAGGTCACAGTGACCTCGACCTTCAAATGAATGACCTTGAAATGACCAGTGGTCATCTAAGTGTGCTTGCAAACCTTTACGTCAAGTTTGAGATTCTAGGTCCAAGCATACCAAAGTTATAACAATTTTAACATTTTAACATTGAAGGTCACAGTGACCTTGACCTTCAAATGAATGACATTGAAATGAGCAGTGGTGATCTTCTAGTACTGGCCAACCTTTATGTCAAGTTTGAAGACTCTAGGTACAAGCATACCAAAGTTATAACATGGAATAAGAACTTTAACATTTTTACCTACCAAAGTTATAAGAACTTTAACATTTTTACATTCAAGGTCACAGTGACCTTGACCTTAGAATGAATGACCTTGAAATGACCAGTGGTCATCTAAGTGTGCTTGCAAACCTTCATGTCAAGTTTGAAGACTCTATGTCCAAGCATACCAAAGTTATAACAATTTTAACATTTTAACATTTAAGGTCACAGTGACCTTGACCTTCAAATGAATGACATTGAAATGACCAGTGGTCATCTTCTAGTACTGGCCAATCTTTATTTCAAGTTTGAAGACTCTAGGTACAAGCATACCAAAGTTATAACATGAAATAAGAACTTTAACATTTTTACATTCAAGGTCACAGTGACCTTGACCTTCAAATGAATGACCTTGAAATGTCCAGTGGTTACTTACTAGTTCTGGCCAACCTTCATGTCAAGTTTCAAGACTCTAGGTCCAAGCATACCAAAGTTATAACAACTTTAACATTTTTACATTCAAGGTCACAGTGACCTTGACCTTCAAATGAATGACCTTGAAATGTCCAGTGGTTACTTACTAGTTCTGGCCAACCTTCATGTCAAGTTTCAAGACTCTAGGTCCAAGCATACCAAAGTTATAACAACTTTAACATTTTTATATTGAAGGTCACAGTGACCTTAACCTTCAAATGAATGACCTTGAAATGACCAGTGGTCATCTGTTAATCCTGGCCAACCTTCATGTCAAGTTTGAAGACTCTAGGTCCAAGCATACCAAAGTTATACCATGAAATAAGAACTTTAACATTTTTACATTCAAGGTCACAGTGACCTTGACCTTCAAATGAATGACCTTGAAATGACCAGTGGTTACTAACTAGTTATGGCCAACCTTCATGTCAAGTTTCAAGACTCTAGGTCCAAGCATACCAAAGTTATAACAACTTTAACATTTTTTATATTGAAGGTCACAGTGACCTTGACCTTCAAATGAATGACCTTGAAATGACCAGTGGTCATCTGTTAATCCTGGCCAACCTTCATGTCAAGTTTGAAGACTCTAGGTCCAAGCATACCAAAGTTATACCATGAAATAAGAACTTTAACATTTTCGAGCACGCCGCCACCCCGCCCCCCCCGCCCGCCCGACAACATCAATCTATAAGCCGAGATTTTTTCGAAAAAAATCCGGCTAAAAATGCATTACATACTAGTCGCCGCTCTCCTGAGCAACGCCAATGAAATATTTTCATTAAGATACAAACACATTATGAACAATTACTTAATAACATATTTACTTTATGACACATCAATATTATGACTCATTTATCTTATGCTATATTAACCTTATGACAATTTTATGACACACTAACTTTATGATACATTTACCTTATGACACATTAACCTTATGATACATATTTTATGATACATTTACCTTATGAACAATTTACTTAACGACAGATTTACCTAAAGATACATTTACTTTTTATACATGTACCTTATGGCACATTTTCTTTATGCAAAATTAACTTAATGACATATTCACCTTATGCTACATTTACCTTATGACACATATACTTTATGACACATATACCTTATGACACATATACTTTATGACACATTTACCTTATGACACATTTACCTTATGACACATATACTTTATGACACATTTACTTTATGACACATTTACTTTATGACACAGATACTTTATGACACATATACTTTATGACACATTTACCTTATGACACATATACTTAATGACACATTTACCTTATGACACATATACCTTATGACACATTGACCTTATGACACATATACTTTATGACACATTTACTTTATGACACATATACTTTATGATACATATACTTTATGACACATATACTTTATGACACATTTACCTTATGACACATTTACCTTATGACACATATACTTTATGACACATTTACTTTATGACACATTTACTTTATGACACAGATACTTTATGACACATATACTTTATGACACATTTACCTTATGACACATATACTTAATGACACATTTACCTTATGACACATATACCTTATGACACATTGACCTTATGACACATATACTTTATGACACATTTACTTTATGACACATATACTTTATGATACATATACTTTATGACACATATACTTTACGACACATATACTTTATGACACATATACTTTATGACACATATACTTTATGACACATTTACCTTATGACACATATACTTTATGACACATTTACCTTATGATTCATTTTACTTATTACACAATTACTGTATGACACATTCACCGTACGACACATTAACCTTATGATACATTTTACTTATGACACATTTACCTAATATTACATTAACAGTACAACACGTTTACCTAATGATTCATTTATGTTATGACACATTTACTGCATTTCACATTTAGGTATAAGAAATGCTACTTACAACCCAGCTCCATGTTATCACATTGTCTAAGCGAAGGGCTAGGAAAATAAACTGCAGGATGTTCACAGAACAAAACAACTCCAACTGAAATGTACAAGTGTTGAACAGGGTAGTACTGGTCCTTGTATACAGTGTGAAACATTCTTTTTAATGCAAAAGATTTTTTTTAATCAAAGTTGAGAAAAAGTTAATTATATTTTGTAGTCAGTCTTACAACAATTGTAAAATTACAACATGACTGTTCAACAAATTCATATCAAAATCCAATCTAATAACCTTTTTATATGTTGAAACAATGAAAACAAGAGCACCGCTTTGCAGGTGCAGACCGCTCATCTATTTTCTTTTTAAAGGTGAAGGGACTCTCATTTTCAATCACAAAGGAGGGAGGAGTGGAGTGAAGAGGGGTGTATAGTGTGGGGTTGTGGACATTTATTACATTATCTTCCAAAAAAGCAAAAAAAAAAAAAAATAAAAAAAAAATCGGGGGGGGGGGGGGGGGGGGGGGGGGGGTGGTTTTGGGTGCGATGGTTGGACGGTATTTCAAACATAACCGTTTTAAAAAAATAAAAAATAAAAATTGGGGGGGGGGGTGGGGTGGGGGGGTGGGGTGGGGGTATAGTGTGAGGGTGTGGTGGTCATTTGTGAGATGATCT
This sequence comes from Dreissena polymorpha, assembly GCF_020536995.1. Taxonomy (NCBI): domain Eukaryota; kingdom Metazoa; phylum Mollusca; class Bivalvia; order Myida; family Dreissenidae; genus Dreissena; species Dreissena polymorpha. The sequence continues at coordinate 53,335,119 of NC_068359.1, forward strand.
TAAAAAAAAAAAAAATTAGGGGGGGGGAGAGGAGGGGGGGAGGGGGGGGGGGAGTGCACGGGGGATGGTTTGGGTGAAGTCTATTGTGGTATGTCAGGTAAGAGTAGTTTCATCAAAGTATCAATCAAATCTAATCATAAATAAAGAAGTTATGGCAATTTTAGCAAAATTTAATAATTTGACCTTGAGAGTCAAGGTCATTCAAAGGTCAAAGTAAAATTCAAGTTGCCAGGTACAGTAACCTCATGATAGCATGTTAGTATTTGAAGTTTGAAAGCAATAGCCTTGATACTTCGAGTGGATCGAAACACAAAATTTAACCATATATTAAAAGTTACTAAGTCAAAAAAGGGCCATAATTCCGTAACAATGACAACCAGAGTTATGCAACTTGTCCTTTTACTGTACCCTTATGATAGTTTGTGAGTGTTCCAAGTATGAAAGCAATATCTATGATACTTTAGGGGTAAAGTGGACCAAAACATAAATCTTAACCAAATTTTCAATTTTCTAAGTATAAAGGGCCCATAATTCCGTCCAAATGCCAGTCAGAGTTACATAACTTTGCCTGCACCGTCCCCTTATGATAGTTCATAAATCTTGCAAGTATGAAAGCAATAGCTTTGATACTGTAGGAATAAAGTGGACCTAAACACAAAACTTAATCAAATTTTCAATTTTCTAAGTATAAAAAGGGCACATAATTCTGTCAAAATGCCAGTCAGAGTTACATTACTTTGCCTGCACAGTCCCCTTATGATAGTTAGTAAGTGTTGCAAGTATGAAAGCAATAGCTTTGATGCTTAAGGAATAAAATGGACCTAAACACAAAACTTAACCAAAATTGTCAATTTTCTAAGTATAAAAAGGGCACATAATTCTGTCAAAATGCATGCCAGAGTTATCTAACTTTGCCTGCCCAGTCCCCTCATGATAGTAAGTAAGTGTACCAAGATTGAATGCAATAGCATTGATACTTACTGAGAAAAGTGGAACTAAACGCAAAACTTAACCAAAATTTTCAATTTTTAAGTATAAAAAGGGCACATAATTCTGTCAAAATGCACGCCAGAGTTATCTAACTTTGCCTGCCCAGTCCCCTCATGATAGTAAGTAAGTGTACCAAGTTTGAATGCAATAGCATTGATACTTTCTGAGAAAAGTGGACCTAAACGCAAAACTTAACCGGACGCCGACGCCAACGCCAACGCCAACGCCGACGCCGACGCCGACGCCGACGCCAAGGTGATGACAATAGCTCATAATTTTTTTTCAAAAAATAGATGAGCTAAAAATTAACTTAAAATAAATTTAAGAAAGTCGTAGAAAAGTCAGCAAGATTTGCAGTGAAATAATGAACATATTTTTCACCATTCACTAGTCATTCTTTACTCGAGAAGTGCTAAAATAATCTAAATTACATGATATAAAGTATAAGTTTATTCCAGTTCTGCAGTTTTTACTGCAAAAGAAAACTGCAAATGAGCTTTACTCTGTGAAAAGGGGGTTTAATGCATGTGCATAAAGTGTCATCGCAGATTAGCCTGTGCAGTTCGCACAGGCTTATCAGGGACGACACTTTCCGCTGAAACTTGAAGAAGAGACTTTCTTGAAACATAAAATATCATTAAAGCGAAAAATTCGTCCCTGATTAGCCTGTGTGTACTGAACACGCCAATCTAAGATGACACTTTATGCACATGCATTAGACCCCTTTTGCACAGAGCACAGCCCAAATATATTACCAATCCAAAATATGGAGGTGCAGAAGTTCACATTCTGGCAAAGATATTTGTACAGTTTGAGTCTTCTCATAGTGTTACTTTTTTAGTTAAGCCGAGACAAAAATCCAACATATCAAAGAAGGGACAAGGTCATATCTTTATGCACAAGACAAATATCCAACAGATCAAAGAAGGAGCATGGTCATATCTTTATGCACAAGATAAATATCCAACAGATCAAAGAAGGAGCATGGTCATATCTTTATGCACAAGACAAATATCCAACAGATCAAAGAAGGAGCATGGTCATATCTTTATGCACAAGACAAATATCCAACAGATCAAAGAAGGAGCATGGTCATATCTTTATGCACAAGACAAATATACAACAGATCAAAGAAGGAGCATGGTCATATCTTTATGCACAAGACAAATATCCAACAGATCAAAGAAGGAGCATGGTCATATCTTTATGCACAAGACAAATATCCAACAGATCAAAGAAGGAGCATGGTCATATCTTTATGCACAAGACAAATATCCAACAGATCAAAGAAGGAGCATGGTCATATCTTTATGCACAAGACATATATCCAACAGATCAAAGAAGGAGCATGGTCATATCTTTATGCACAAGACAAATATCCAACAGGACATCTTTAGGCATCTCCTTCCCCTCTTAAAAGTGGGGGCATAAAATGGAGTCAAAAACACTACAAAGGCTGCCCACCTCAAAAGAACGCTCATTTTTAATGGCCCATACACAAAACCCTATGGCCACAATTGACATGAACATCAAGGGTATGAAGACGAAAATCCATGAGTGTCCATTCGTCTGCAGGTTGTCACAGGCCAATACATCAAACACCAGTAGCATCAGGTGCAGACTTGTTGTGATGACCATTGCCTTGAACTGCACAAAACTGTCACCCTCTAACCTGGTATGGAAAACATTAACTGAATATAATTTTGTGAATGCACATGTTCAAAAATTGACAAAATGACTATTAAAGGTGCATAGCCATGGTATACATATACATGTTTACTGTATTGTTTTTTCAAACAATGCATGAAAAGGATGTGAGAATCAGACATGTCCTGAAAGTATACGCTTGACATGAGATGGGAGACATTAAATTAATAAACAATGTACAATAGTGTATAATATTCTCTCCTTTTTGGGGGCTTAAAAATACTTCCTCTTTTAAAATGGGTGCATAAAATGGTTGCTTCACAAAAAATTATCTTGTTTTAGTCAACTCTCGATCATTTATTAATTTTCATACTAAATGAAGATTGTCTTTGGTCGCTCTTTTATTGGGTACAGGAGAATCAGAAGCAGCACTTTAAGCGTTATGAATGTGTACCATTCATGTATGTGAACTGTGTACCAGCAGTAGTGCCCTATGCATGTGAACTATCAATGTGTACCAGCAGTAGTGCCCCATGCATGTGAACTGTGTACCAGCAGTAGTGCCCCATGCATGTGAACTGTGTACCAGCAGTAGTGCCCCATGTATGTGAACTGTGTACCAGCAGTAGTGCCCCATGCATGTGAACTATCAATGTGTACCAGCAGTAGTGCCCCATGCATGTGAACTATCAATGTGTACCAGCAGTAGTGCCCCATGCATGTGAACTATCAATGTGTACCAGCAGTAGTGCCCCATGCATGTGAACTATCAATGTGTACCAGCAGTAGTGCCCCATGCATGTGAACTATCAATGTGTACCAGCAGTAGTGCCCCATGCATGTGATCTATCAATAAAAGGACTTCAGTGTCGTAAAATTTATGTTAGTCATTGTTGTATGCCTAATTAGTAATCCCGCAGGATGTTTTAAATCATTTTTTTGCTTTACATATCCCATTGAAATGAGCAAATATGAATTGTTTCAATACATAAATACATTTCGGGGGAAATGCCATCCCTATGCCCGTTTATTATTCAGGAGAATTTTCGTTGCATCAAAAGATGAATGGATTCCATAAGTGTGCATGTAATTCAATGCTTTAAGTATTTGATGTCTTCCTAATAATACACATGTAAGAAGACAAATAATACGAAAAATTATTGTATACAGGAGCAAATACCGGTAACTACATTTGTATTTAAAGGTACAATTATTATGTGTATGATGAAGAGATAATTGGCAAATTTTCTGTTAAAACCTTAAATAATCTGTTGAAAATGTATTGTACATGTATTTACAAGGGTTAATAATTCTTTTCAATTAACGAAATAAAAGAAATAATTTTGTAAGATTAAAATATAAACATATTAACCATTGACATTAAATGAAAAAAGGTCCAGTTCAACTGTCACAGCAGTGTATTTTAAAAGTTTTTCTCCATCTAATTTGTTGGCAAGTTATATAAGATATTTCAAAAGCTATCAAAGTCACCTACCTGCAACCAGTATTAGAGAGGCAACACATTAGCCTTGTGTGTGAGAAAATGTGTATGAGAAAAGATGCATCTAATTAAGTATTTAAATGAAAGAAATCTTGTGAACTGTTTAAAATCCTCCCACTAACGCCAATACCTGTAGAGAGGGTGCTTGAACCACACATAGCTGCCAACAATGGCGCCGGCAATCACAAAAAACTTCCATATCCAGATAGGTAAGAAGATGATCCAATAGTTCCATTCTATCGTATTGTCCAATCTCAGAGAGAACAGCAGTGAAAACACCAGCAGGCATGTAAATATCACAAATTTGCTGCAACATACAAAAATACATTATTCAGTACATTTAAGAAAACTGTTTTTGTTGATAATTACAAATTGTATTGTTCAGGGTTATCCCCACTTTGTCACAAAGCAGACTCTCAAATAATAACAGTATACTAATTTGTAATTGTTCATAATTTATACAAATTGTTTTACCAAATGAAATACTATAGATAAATTGTATATTTGTTTATTTTCTGAATGTATAAATGCATGACATTTAAAGCAAATGTATAAAGAACACATGTGAACAAGTTTGTTTCATTAAATAAATGATTTAATCATGTAAACAGCAGTAATATGGTAACGACCAAAATATCCAATTAAGCAACCTTTATGTAGCAACACATCCACTTTCAGCCAATAACATTAATGAAGAAAGACAACAATGCATGTTTTCATTCTTTTCTGTTTTTTAGAGCATTTTTCACCTTTTTATTACCGATAACAAACAATACAATAAGCTATCATAATCACGCAGATTGTAAGAAAAAAGTCACATTATTCGTTGGATTTTAGGAATTTAAGACAATATAAGTGCTTTCCATCATGATAAAAAAGAACTTGTCCAGTCGGAGGACAAGACACAATATTTGGCTTACATGTATCTAGGAACAAAAGTCACTTGTCAGGAAGAGTCAAAGTGACCTGTCCCAAGAAGAACTATTAATAACAGCATTGCACAATGTCACCTTCTAATTATTGAAATGTTTGTCTTAAATAAAAATTACCAGTAAACAAATAAAAATGGTAAAATGTGTAAAAGAAACTAACAAGGTCGCACAAAGCAATCTTCCCAGTTTCCACAATTCATTCTACCAGTATTATGGAAACCCAAAGAGCTATCTCCATAAAAGCATCTAGAACATAGTAAACAAGGGACAAAATTGTCACAAAACCAGGTTTTCATTGTGAAAAAAAAATCTGATAAAGGGAGAAAACTCAAACTGAACTTTTGAAATGAACAAACAAAATTAACCCCCTTTGTAAGTTATTTTTTTTTTAAATCTATTTTTAGTCGTGGCGACCTTGACATTGGAGATATTGACGTGATTCTTTCGTGCGACACACCGTCCAATGATGGTGAACAAATGTGCCAAATGATTTAAAAATCTCACAATGAATGACATAGTTATGGCCAGGACAAGCTCATTTATGGCCATTTTTGACCTTTGAACTCAAAGTGTGACCTTGACCTTGGAGATATCGACGTAATTATTTCGCGCGACACACCGTCCAATGATGGTGAACAAATGTGCCAAATGATTTTAAAATCTGACCATGAACGTCATAGTTATGGCCCGGACAAGCTTGTTCCGCCCGCCCGCCAGCCTGCCAGCCAGCCCGCCCGCATTCGCCAATCTAATAACCAGTTTTTTCCTTCGGAAAACCTGGTTAATAAAATAAAAAAATCTAACCACAATATTATTTTACAAATTTTCTTTTGGATATATTTTTTCTGCATTTATTTGGTAATTTGTTCAGTATAAAATATTTCTGCCATGTTTTGTAAGTAAATAATTGTAGACTGCTGCTTCAAAGTACCCTGAATAATTAATACTTTTTGTTATTGCATCCAAAATAATTCTATGTGCATAAGCAAATATTTTGACGTTAACCCGTTACCACTTTGATACATATTTTACCAATATGTAGTCCCAAAGGAAAATAAATTAAATTTAAGACCTTTCTTACTAGATTCAAGTTTTCGAGGCTTCATTTCCAACATTTAGATATTGGTGAGCAGCAAACAGCATAACACCTGAACCTGTTATTAGCAATAGACTGAGTTAACTGTGGAGGCATGTATATATATATACTAACAGAGTGGCACTGGGTATGACTCATGCATTCAATTAAAGGCCTATACTGTTACAACCTGTGAGTTACTTGCAGGCTGTTCTGGTTTTATGCTGTTTGCACAGTTTCACTTTCTTCTAAGTGGGAAAGGGCAGTAAAAGATTTATATATTTTAACTTTGTTGTAAAGCGCTGCCTAAATCCACCACATTGGATATGTGTTTAAACAATATTTTAAAAAGAAGTGAACAGATTTCAAAAAATTGCATCAAAATCAAAAGTGCAAAAATAAAAGTGAAAACCTGGATTTGCCAACCCTTAAAAGAAGTTTTAACTGCTAGAAAATACTATTTTTTAATGAAAATAGAAATGGCTTTTGAAAACAGATTACAAGATGTACATAAATAATGTAAATTGTGTAATCTGTTTTCAAAAGCCATTTCTACTTAGTTTAAAAACAAAACAAAACATTTTTTAAACAGAGTTAATTTGCTAGATTTTTTAAAGGTTTGTCGTTGAGTAAAATCGTAACTCAATTAATTGCTTTACCGCCATTCTATTTAATGCTCCCTTTTGTTTTATTCAACCTTAAATAATAAGCAGCCTCTCATGTTGATTGACTATAAATACTTCGGAGTGTTTTGATTATAATTAATTAGTAGAGCTCTAAAATTGATGCCATAAGTAATCGAACAAACTAATGTGCTTCTAAAGCATGATGGTCTTGATTGATTTTTAAAATCAAACGTGCACTTATGTCTTAATTTGCAGTTTTCCTTATAAAAAGGAAATTACAGAGAGCGTTTAATATAAATAATGGTAAACACACATAACATGTTAAATAGCTTTTACAGGCTTGGCCAAATTGGAAAAAATCTGCCGGTCATCCTGACAGGAATTTCAGAAAATGTGCTGGTCCAGAGAAAATTTAGCCGGACCGAAAAAAACAACAACACAACTATAACTATACATAAATGAAGTACATTACAGACATAACCAGCTCAAGGGTTAAGGTCGTAATTGTACCAATACACACTTTTTACCCATTTTCAGGAGTTCTAATTTGTATATGAATACAATGTAAAGCTGAAAGTTTGAAACGGAAACTTCCTTCCCATAACATTGACATCGATTCCCAACCAAAATACAATAAAAATGTAACAATAACTGCATGCATACAAATTTCACACGCTGTATAAATTACTTGATAATCCTTGTCAATAATATGATCCAGAACTGTAATATTTGACAGAAAATTATGTCAGAAAATTACCGAATTTGTGTTGAAAAATTGCAAAAACTCAATTGGTTGCCATTTTTCTGAAGTGTGAAGGACATACATAACTTATTGCGTTATGGGAATCTACGATGACGCGTCAAGTAGACTGCTGTATCGATTTCAATAGCGGCGTTAAGGAAAAAGAAAACGTGTTCGCGCACAGTCTATAGAGTTTAATATCGGGAATGGCGTTCTGTTTGGAAAAAAAACTTTTGCCATGAATTTCTCCAAACAATGATTCTTATTCGCCAAGTTTTTTAAATTTAATTTGTTTTTCAACTTGGAAAAAATTATGATTGTTTGCATTCATTTCACATTTTGCCGGTTGCCAGGACCGACATTCTTGTTAAACCTGCGGAACCAATGGAAATCTGCCGGTCAGGACCTGCGGACCGGCAATTTTGCCAAGCCTGCTTTTATCATGAAACAAATGAGAGATCTCAAAACTAATCAGCCACTCTATGATAAAAAGATTGGCCCCATGTAGTGCTGCAACAATATACTGGTTTATCGGTATATATCGAAATACGCAATCTGCATATTGTATTGCGATACGATTTTCATCATACCGGTACGAAAATTCTACAAAATGCATCCACATTTCGTCAAGAAAATCCAAAATAATTATATCATTATAAGGTAAACAAAACAAATTGGTGTTTAGTCAAAATAAATTGTTGCCTAAAAATAGCATTCTAAAAATTATATTATAAGTAGAAGCGTTGTTACATGGGAGTCCGCAAGATCTGCTTTTGCATTTAATACTGTTAAATTTAAGATAAAGCTTGTAGAAATACGTAAAAAAATAATTATATAATCCAAATAAAAATTGATGTCATTATAAACAGAAGTAATAATGATCAATTTTTTTTTTACAGAATTCTTATAAGTTATACGACCGGCTTTTTAACACCCACAATTCTTGTTTGAGTTGTTATTCTTAATGTAATGGGAATATCCAATGGACAAAATGGCAATACTAATATTTCATAACAAAATGCTTTGTAAAGCCAAAAAAAAGAGTTAATTGTGTTTATAAAGCATTTTGTAAAAAAAAGGCTAGAATTGCCAATAGGATATAACTAGAACCTTAACATACAATACAAAGGTCATGTTCATGTTATTAAGTTGGTTTTGGTGGTGTGAGCTGGCGAATTATAATTCTGGCGCAAGCTAGCAATACATTGCAATATATTGCCATACAGGTTATTGAAATGACAATAAATTGCAATAGACCAGTTGATGTTATTGTTTACATTCGGGATTTTGTGCGCATGCGCACTCACTGGTTGGCAAAAACACTGGTTACCGTAACGTAAAACATGTATAAAGGGCTCTTGTTTAGTCAATAAATTGGTAATAAGACCGAAATAAACATTAAAACTCTTAAAATATAGTGCAAATATATCATATTTAGTACCAAATAGATGTATATACACAAATCAAATTTCCTCGTCATAAAAATACGAAGTTCTTATAAGCATAAAGTAAACGTAATCGGAAGACTAAACACTGACAATTCCACAAAACAAAACAATAAATTAGCCGTATTCTTTCTGATTGTAAGACTTAAATAAATTATATTTCAGCAATAATAAAATGTTTTAATTTCATTATAATTGTAAGTTGTGTGGATAGTGTTATTTTTCATCAGCAATCGATAATGTCAGAGGTGCATTTAATATTAAACAAAGCCCTAAAAAGCCTAATACAATTTTTTAATATTGTGGTGATTTTCTTTTACATTAAATGACAATATTAATACAATTTAGCATACAAACGGAAAACCCCTGCATATTATGCAAATTGAACTGTCTTTGCATGTATATTGAAATCTCTTTACTAGTAATAGGGAGTGATAAAACTATAGCATTTTATGATAAATGCATATATTTAATTTATTTAACGCAATTATGTTTTACCCTATTGTGATTGCTTTTGTTCATGATGGTGTTTCTTACACTGCAGTAATGTACAATCTTTACACGTTATAGCTGAGTTTACTTTTGCCGGTACCCGTTAAATACCTTACATGCGTAGCTCAGTAAAATTGCACAATATTTTAAATGTATAGTTATTAAACAATGTATTATTATGATTAAAATGTCTAATATATATATATAGTTCCTGTCAATCCAATTCCGACAAATGTCTTCAATTTTTAATGTTAAAATATTTTATTGAAGCAACTGTTCAGTATTTTAGCTTTAAAATTTGGCTTAAATGACTGCTCAATATGCCAAGAGATGACATGGAGGTATCGTAATTACCGTAACTTGTGTTTAATGACTAGACACTCGTCTGCCACATGTGGTTTATTCAGGGACCCAAGTTTAGGTCCTTGGGTTTTACTTTATGACACCATGTTTTCTTTGTAATTGTCTGGACAGTATCCGATCATAACGAGATAATCGGTTTGTGATGAACAAAGGTGCAATTAAACACCGGGATATACCGGTAAAAGCTGCAACTAAGAGTGTCAAAATTAGTGTGAACAATTAAATAAAACAATTACATTAGTCAAGGGAATTTATTTAATGTGTAGCAAGGTAAGTTTTTTTCAGACATAAAGGTTCAAATCAGTTACCCTATGTTGCGTACAGAAAATAGACCTATTGGTTGTTTGTTTTCATCCTTATTTGATTTCGTTCATTTTATTTAATTTATTCTGAAAGAATTTCAATTTCTGAGATTTTTTTAAACTAAAAATGGTCGCGAAGAAGTGCCAAGTAGAGAAATTTTTGTGGTAACCACATATCGAGCTATTAGATTGTGTTCCACTCCCGAGTTCGTTGTGAGTAAAAACGAATAATAACAACAATACATGTATAACCGTTCCAAAGATGCATTCCCTTGCATGCTAATGTTTTATATAGACAAAATGAGTAAAAATATATTTGATATGTGCATGATAATCATTAGAAACAATGATTTTGTCAACCTTCTCTATATGCGCGTATATGAATTTCACCTCTTTTTGCCAACCAGTGGGCGGAGTCTAAACATTGCAGGTGCGCGTGACGTCACTCGTCAACTGGTCTATACGGTTTTTGGTGTATTGTTGCAGCGCTTGCCCCATGTCATGAATTTACAGACTTAAAGTTAAATATTGTACAAATTGCACAATTAATACACAAAAATTGTCATCGTTATAAGTGAACTGATCTACATTAATAAAGACCAACAAACAATAAATAAAAGCTATTTTTATCACAGATAGACGTCTCGTTTTTTTTATTTTATATTATACAAGAAGTTTAATGGTTTAAAACCGAGGCTACTCCCTGAGTTTTGGATTGGCGAAGCAGATTAAGGCAATAAGGACAGTGGCAGAACAAGGAACTGCATCAACATTTGCTTTCAAATAAACGTATATAATCGTATTCATTTCTAAAGTATACCTTGGATTAAAGTCTTGAAACAAATTTGTGAGATTCACCATCTTCCATCGTATTTGTATGATATTTTGATTGAACTAATCGATAATTAGTTATTATGTTGTTGTTGTTGTTGTTGGGTCGCCTTGTTATTGTTGCGCTTGTTATTACACACTAATTTATCGTTTTCACCGCTTATTTGTTCGCAGCATATTCAGTGTAAGTTATTTTGATAGAATATTTCGTCGATTGTGCGAAAATTAGCCGGAATGGATCAATCTATGCAAGATTCATAAACTACAATAATATGCAATGAAACTTGTTTAATTTACATTAGCTCGCTTGTGTGCATTTTGTGCAAATATATTTCGGTTTAAGAAAGTGGGTGGGGAATGTAAATAAAAATAAACGCTTATGGTCATAATACACTAAATAGTTTCCCTATATAATTCAATGTAAAAGCGACAACTTTGAGCGAAAATAAATGCAACATTTTGCACATAGAGACCCCCATAACCATACCTTTTCTTAAAGGCCATTCTAAGCGGAATCGATTTTGCAATAAAAAAGATATGTCCTGTACAATGCAAGAAAGAACTTGACACAAATCAAAATTGACTGTTTTTGCAACTTTTTTTCGGCCGTTTCTTAGTGGAATGTAACCTTTTCTAATGCAATGGTTTACTATAGTCTTCACGTGTATCATATTTCAGGGATTCAGTAGTGAACACCTATTCATGCCCTACCATTATCTCCGCAAGATAACACCCGAATAATGGTAAAAAGTGTAAAACATGCCTTCCTGTCAACTATGATATTTTTTTAGAGAGTACAGCCCTACATGAAGCGATCATTTAGTGTATTGTAACCTTATGGTCACAATATACCAAAAGATTTCCTACACAAATTCAATGTAAAAGCAATAACGTTAACGAAAAATAAAGTCAAACTTTTGCGCATAGAGACCCTCATAACCATGCCTTTTCTCGAAGAGCATTCCAAGCCGAATTGATTTAAGCAATAAAAAAGATAGGTCACGCAGTTAGTCAATATAAATTGCTGCCATAGAGTCTTTTGATGATTTTTGCTCTGGCAGACTCTTGGCGTCAATAGTCCACTCTATCTTTTTAATAGCGAAAGTTTTCTTTCTTTGTCTATATTGATGCGCAAGGAATGTGGTGCGCAACATTCAAGCCCCGATATCAGACAGTTAATATCAACGGATTGCAATAATATTTACATACCTGTGTAGATAATTCATTTCTCAATAATGTTCCGTAAGAATTATGTAATGAATCTTTCAATTTTGCACGCCTGACCAATTTAAAACAACACACTACTCACATTTTCCATTCCAATCGCTGTGCCGGCTGTATACCGCAGGTAGATTTTAATCGATAACGCAGCCTATTACACTGTAATGCCTTCTTCTGATTGGTTGATATTTAAATATTTCATAACATGACGAGAGGTCAGTGATTGTATTGTGATTTAAGCAGAAGTTTAACTGAAACAAATTATGCCTTTTAACTTCAATTCGACGCTATTCGAGGTAAAAATGGACTTCTTAACTTAAACTTTATGAGTTGATTATGTTATTTTGCAATTTTAAGCATATTGATATAAAAGCATTGTATTCATTTTTCGTTATGGTTTTTACAGACCGGAGTTTCAGCGTTCAGATTTATTCTGAACGCGAATTATTTCAGCTAGTCACGCGGTATGCAAGAAAGAACTCGTCACAAATCAAAATTCACTGTTTTACGGCCATTTATTTACCGGCTTCTATCCAGTTCATGAGGGTTTCCCGCCATCTGTCAAAGTCTTATGTAGTCTCCAATCTTCAGATAAAAGAGTGAATTTATAGTAAACAACAATGTTTTCCCTGCCACATGCTCACAGAAATATTCTAAAATTAAGTCATGGCAAGTGTCCCTACAGAGAACCGTGTCTTCAAATAAATGATGTTCATGTTTTAAGAGAGTATTGCATTGCACTCCAAAAAGATTTAGTATATTGTAACCTAAAGTTTAATATATCCATGTTTTTCCTGAGAGCTTTTAAGCTCCTATGCCTTAACTTCCATATATAGGTTGCTTGTAATTCCAAACGTTGTGATTATGATGTGCTTGTTTTAGCTCAGCAGTAATTTAAAAATCAATAAGGACACGTGAAAAAAAGGAATTTCATTTCTTGATATTTTTCGGCCAGGATTTTCAAGAACCTTTAAATAATTTTAATTAATTGATAACTTAAGGTAAATAACCTTTCATATAATTATACATAATAACCTTTTTGAAAATAAACAACAAACAATGAATGTTTTGACACCCATTATATTTGAAGTATGCAAAGCCGAAAAATATCAAGAGGGTCCGCTATATACGCTGTCTCGTAATTAAATTAACACCCTGTCTGTGTTATAAACAAGAGCTGGTTGGGAGCATGCCATTAATGGGTATTACAATCAAGCACTCACACCCCTGAAGAGGCTTAATCAAGGTGTCAAAGCTTCAAACAATGACTTCTCTATTTTTGTATTAATTCCAAGTGAAAGACAACTAAAATCAAGAATGATTATAACAAACATGTAATGGAGTACAGTGCTTTCCACAAGATTTTTGTCAGGCACCCCGAGGCTGATAGGGGTGGTTCGGGAGGTGTGTACCCTCCCGACGTTGATTTTTTTAATGAACGTGTCAATTCACGTTCTGTGGTGCGTTATAACTCAAAGAAAAACAGCGTCAAAAGATGTCATTTGGTGCGCTATGACTCTTCAAGAAAATCCCCCAGTCATTTAAAAATATATATATTTTTTTATATTGTTTAATTGTTTTAAAACTTTCCCGCACAGATAGTCAAATCCCGACTCTAACGATTCCCCAATACTAATCGGGCAATACATCCGTTTCAACCCGATTCTATTACTGTATACTTACTACTTTTCAAGTTTCTATTTATAACCCGATAATCCAGTTTATTCCGTTTTTATAAATCACTTTCTGGTTAATATTTACGATAAAAGCTCTAAATTATTTCTTTAACACAAACCTTGCCATTTTTCTATAGTATCAAATAAATTTTAAGTGACTATTTAACGTCTTTAATGTACTGTACTGTACTAGTTACCAGTTTTATATTACGTAAATGGTTTAACTTCTTGCTAATCAAGCTGCGATGAACTCTTACTTCATGCCCGACGTCAATAAAAAATAATGGTCGATAGTTAACCCTCATAAGCATTCGCGTAACCGATTGGACAATGAACATCACAGTTTGATGGCTGGAAAGTTACCTGATACATCCTTGTCAGCATTTAAATGACTGTGTAATGTGGCTAGAATAATTGATACGCACGTCTTATCAGTGGATTTCCATTACCCCATGTGGGGTTTACTGCGATTACATGTACTTGTGAAAGTAGGTACTGAGTGCTCTTTTAAAACAGGGAATATTGATACACTGATAGAGAAACTTTGATTTTGTTTGACAATCTCCACTTTCTTTTACTGAAAAATACACTGATCGGAAAATTTCAAGCGCTCCAGGACTCTGATTTCGAAATTCAAGCGCCAACGAGGGATCGTTAAATGGCCTGTGGAAAGCCCTGGAGTAAAATCAATCTACCTTTGTCAAACTGAACAAGATCTGTTACTCTCTACCACTAGCAATAATGCGCTTCAATTCAGATGAAACAAATGAAATATTTACCATTCACTCATTCGTATCCGTGCTTGGAAATCATATGACCCCGAAAACGAGGCATTGTCTTGTAAGTTTTTGGGCACTCTGTACACTGGTAGACACCCATTGATTCGATTGCTTTTGTCACTTACTTTCTTACACGGTTTAACATTCTCAGAATCATCACTGCTACATGTGTAATCACCTAACAATTCGTCTAAATCTAAGTCGTCATCATCCCAGTGAAAAAAAAATCCGATTTTGAATAGTTGGACATGATGCACTGATGTCAAAATACGAAATGATCTGCGTAACACCGACTGTGATTTTTAAGAATCTCTAAATAAGATTAATTAGTTGATGATTTAAGGTACCTTTCATATCATTATACATAATAACCTCCTTGATAATAAACAACAAAAGAATGTTGTTCACACCCATTTTATTTGAAGTGTGCAAAGCCGAAAATATCAAGAGGGTCCGCTTTATACGAGGTCTAATATAAATTTATCACCCTTTCAGTGTAATAAACAAGAGCTGAAATTGTTAATTTATTAAGCTTCATTAATAGTAAGATTTATTGATATGTTTCGTGAACAATATATTCTATAAAAAATATAATAATCCTGGCAACGGAAATTTAATGGTTGGTATCTAAGCAAAAGCATTATTGCCAAGACTGTAGCATCATTTCGGAGCGTTATGACCGCAAGCTGCTTTCGTACAAAGTCATTCCTTATTTACTTTCATTTTTAAACCCATCGTTTTTCTGTCGTATACAGAATTCTATTCTCCTAAGCAAGATGTAGTTTTAAAAACTGAACTCCTAATATAAATGTTACAAATCTGAATAAAGTATGACCATGTTTACCGTAAATATAGATTCTAAAACGGATTGATATTTGCAAAAGTTAGAGTTATATCTCGCCGGGCTGCCCAAATTAGAAGTTAAACTTCATATACATGTATATTTATATATCTGAAAACTACGAAATGTAGGCTTTCTAATGATATATAATTTGTCAAAATCGGCCGAGAAATAAAAGTAAAATTAAAAAAAAGACGTTAGTGGGTACATCAAAATGTATAACCTCGGCGCTTCGATGTACGCTAATCGATAGCTACTGGTTACGTAACAATGTATTGACAAGGTTTAACGCGCGTGGGTAAAACATGAAATGTGTATTTCTCGTGTTTAACTCGCTATACATCCATTAATAACTGAATAAACAACGGAAATATACTAAAAGTTATATTTTTTTGAAGGAGGAATTAATAAGCAACAAGATAACATATAAACCAATAAAATCGGATGATTAGTTTTTGCATAAATTTGAATTGACTACAGTAAGGGTCAAATACCCTTTTCAACTCCTGTCAATATACGCTCCGTGATTAATATAATTTCTTCATTTCTGTGCTCATTTTGGTTGATTGTTCAAAGAGCAATATCTTGTTTATTATAGGCTGTCTGGTGTTGTTTTTTCTAAGGGGTTTCATTTATAGCACTCGTTTTTTAATGTTCATATCCTGACAGGCATTTTCTCGCTTCATCTTTTTTAGTGCCCTCGACCTTCTAAGTTGGGGTTAACATTTAAAACCAAGTGCAATTAAGTGTTAAATAAGTTAACAGTTATTTTCAATTACAAACAACTTTTGAGGTTTTGTTTCACAGTGGACATTGTATGGCATCTTAATTGGAGATCCTAATCTTTAATGTTATTTATGCTTTCCAAAAAATTGTGTTTACAAAATTCCCAAATTATACGACAATGAAAGCTCTAGATGTTGTTATGTTTTAACAAACTTCACTTCTTTGTGCAGGTTATGAGGAAATGGCTTCCCATGAACACCAAGAATACAGCACATATATTGAGACAGGAAATCAACAGAGTGCTTTTTATAGCAGAATAAAGCTTAATAATGATGATGAAATACGCTTGAGTGATCATCAAGCTCAGGAACTTGTTGGAAAGGCTGAAATTCACTCGCAAAATTTACAAAGTCAGCAGCTTTCAGATCAGCAAAACTTGGCATCACCTTCGCAAGTATCCTCAACAACTTCTACCAATCTTTCAATGGTTGCACGATCTGATGACATGAACTCCAGTGGGGATGATCTGGATTTGTCTGGTGACACTTCTAAGCGACACTCTGATAGGCAACATATCTGCATGACCTGTTTCAAAGCTTTCCGAAATAAACCTCAGTTGAGTCAACATGAACTTGTGCATAACAATATGCGTAAGCATGTGTGCAGCTATTGTGATAAGTCCTTCAAACAGATCTGTCATCTGAATCAGCATATGCGTGTTCATACAGGTTTGAAGCACAGTTTGACTCTGATTGTGAAATTAAGTGGTTTGTTGAACAAAGTTTTTTTAATCAATTGAAAATTTTAGTTTCTCGACTTACCAAGTTTTGAACAGCTGTTACGTGTTTATGTATAAAATAAAAGATTACAAGATATTAAAATAGTTAGGTCTTTTTATAGTGATTTCATTCCTCCAAATTTAGTTCTTTCATAGAAAAAAAGTTTCTTTTTTGGCTACTTTCCTCAACTGAGCATTTTCTTTCATCTTGTGTTGTATTGCAACATGGTCCATTCCAGGGGAGCGCCCATACAAATGTGACGTGGAGGGTTGTGGGAGATCATTTGCCCAGTTATCAAATCTGAACCACCACAAGAAGAACCATGAGGAACATGTGAAGCGCGATATCGCCCGTCAGTTTAGATGCGAGGTGTGCGACCGTAGTTACGCAACTAAACAGAGTCTCAATACACATATACAGAAGGTGAGAAAGTGTTCAAAGGGTACACTAAAGCTTGTTTTGGCTGATTTTATATTGTGATCACCATATGACATAAAATGTGTATCAGGACCACATCTTGGCAAAGTTTGAATCAGGGTCCATTGTGTTAATTAGTCCCCTACCGGTTTCACCGGAGGGGACTTATGGTTTGCACTCCATCTGTCTGTCAGTCTGTCTGTCACACTTTTCTGGATTCTGCGATGACTTAAAAAGTTCTTAATATTTTTTCATGAAACCTGGAGCATGGATAGATGGCAATATGGACAGGGCCTCAATCCATTTTAGGGGAAGTGGGTCGCTACCCTCATGAGGGGGAATTTTCGCGGCGTTTCGCTTTCGGGGGGATTTTTTTTACTTACTCTCATTATTACATTTGTACATGTTTGCACTATATTCATTTGAAATAGAATTGAGATACAATAATCATGAGACACATCTTAATATTAAAAAAAACATATATTTTTTTAAATTTCAGGGTGAATTTTTCTCTCCAAAAGGGGAAAAAGTATACTTTTCAGGTGGGAGTCTCGGCCGCAGATTTGTTAGATTGAGGGCCCTGATGGACATTATGCATATCATTTCATTTTGTTCCTACGTCTAAAATTCTGGTTGCTATGGCAACAAATAAACTAGAAATACTGCTGAAAATGGTGGTTTTCTGGATCCTGCAATAACTTTGAACGTTCTTAATATTTTTTCATGAAACTTGGAAAATGGATAGATGGCAATATGGACATTATGCACGTCATTAAAATTCTGATTGATATGACAAAAAATAAAAGAAAAATTGACAATGGTGGAATTTCTGACAATGGTGGAGCCGGTAGGGGACTTTTATTGCTTGGCAATAGTCTTGTTTCTTTTAGTTCACCAGGTCAAATCTTAGAAAAAAATTGTTGCTACTATAAATGACACATTTATGATTCATTCATAATGATTATTTTGACAATATGTGGCCTGATTTTTATCCCCCCGGATGGCGGATGGAAAGATCGGGGGCATATTGTTTTTGGCCATTCATGTCATTCATTTATTCATTGTGTGTGTCCCAAATTTTTAACCTTGGTTAAAGTTTTGCAATAACTTTTGCATTATTGAAGATAGCAACTGGATATTTGGCATGCATATGTATCTCATGGAGCAGCACATTTTGAGTGATGCAAGGTCAAGGTCATCCTTCAAGGTCAAAGGTCAAATATACGGCTTCAAAGGGGTTCAATTGTGGGCATTGTGTTGCTGACAAACACATCTCTTGTTTAATCTGGGTCAGTCAGGTCCAAAAACCAGTTTACATGGTTGAATGTTGTAAAATCCATGTAACCACTCTCGAGGCCATATTTATTACCCAATCTAAATAAAACCCATATACAATTTAAGGTAGTTACAATCTGGGTCAAGTACGGCACAAAACTAGGTAACCAGGTCAAATCTTAGAAAACCTAGTAACCAGTGGGGTCCCTCTGCCATTTGTAGAGTAGACCTACACTTTTTAGCTCACCTGAGCACAATGTGCTCATGATGAGCTTTTGTGATTGCCTATTGTCCATCGTGCGTTGTGTGCGGCTTCAACATTTGCCTTGTTGTTAACATTCTAGAGGCCACATTTATACTCTCCGATCTTCATGAAATTTGATCAGAAGATTTATGCAAATAACATCTTTGACAAATTCGAAAATGGTTTCAGTTGGTTCTAAAACATAACCACCAGGGAGCCAGGCATTTTTTCCTTATACAGCTATACATGTAGATTAGTAAAAACCTGTTTACACTCTTTAAGTCAGATTTATTTTCCAATCTTCATGAAACTTGGTCAGAACATTTGTTCTAATGATATCCTGGATGAGATAGAAAATGGTTCTGGTCTTTGTAAAATATGGCCTCCAGAGGGCGGGGCTTTTTTCCTTTTAATTTATGGCTTAGTAGAAACCTTGTTAACTGAGGACACATTTATTGTCTGACCATCAGGAAACTTGGTCAGAAGATTTGTTCCAATTATATCTTGGACAAGTTCGAAAATGGTTCTGGTTGGTTGAAAAACATTGCCACCAGGGGGCAGGTCCTTTTTCTTATATGGCTATAATCATGTTTACACTCACATTTATTGTTTAATTTTAATAAAACTTGGTCAAAACATGTGTTGTCCCCTACCGCTGAAACCAGAGGGGACTTATGGTTTGCGCTCTGTCCGTCAGTCAGTCTATCACACTTTTCTGGATCCTGCAATAACTTAAAATTTCTTCTTTTTTTCATGAAACTTAAAACATGGATAGATGGCAATATGGAGATTATGCACGTCGTTTCATTTTGTTCCTACGTCAAGAATTTTGGCTGCTATGGCAACAAATAAAAAACTAATTGACAGTGGTTGAGTTTCACCGGTAGGGGACCATATTGCTTGTCAATCTCTTGTTTTAATTATAGCTTGGACGAGATTAAAAATGGTCTTTCCAACACAATGTGCTCATGGTGAGCTTTTGTGATCACCTTTTGTCCGTCGTCCATTGTTTGGCATCAACATTTGCCTTGTTAACTCTCTAGAGGCCACATTTTTTGTCCAATCTTCACGAGTTTGGTCACAAGATTGGTCTCAATGATATCTTGGATGAGTTTGAAAATGGTTACGTTTGCTTGAAAGACATGGCTGCCAAGGGGCATTTTTCCTTATATGGCTATAGTAAAATCTTGTTAACACTCTAGAGGCCACATTTATTGTCTGATCTCCATGAAACTTGGTCAGAAGATTCATCTTAATAATAAATGGATGAGTTTGAAAATAATGCCAGTTGGTTGAAAAACATGTCTGCCAGGGGGCGGGGCATTTTCCTTATATGGCTAAAGTTAAACCTTGTTAACACTCTAGAGGCCACATTTATTTTGCGATCTTCATGAAACTTGCTCAGAAGATTTGTCCCTATTATATCTTGGATGAGTTCAAAAATGGTAACCTCTGCTTGCAAAACATGGCTGCCAAGGGACGGGGCATTTTTCCTAATATGTCTATATATGGCTATAGTAAAATCTTGTTAACACTCGAGAGGCCACATTTATAGTCCAATCTTCATGAAACTCGGTCAAAAGATTCATCCCAATGATATCTTGGATGAGTTCAAAAATGGTTTTGGTTGCTTTAAAACATGGCCACCAGGGGCAGGGCATTTTTCCATATACATGTATGGCTATAGTAAAACCTTGTTGACACTCTTGAGGCCACATTCATTGTCCAATCTTCATGAAATTTGGTCAGAAGATTGGTCTCAATGATATCTTGGATTAGTGTGAAAATAATTATGTTTGCTTGAAAAACATGGCTGCCAAGGGACATTTTTCCTTATATGGCTATAGTAAAATCTTGTTAACACTCTAGAGGCCACATTTATTGCCCAATCTTCATGAAACTTGGTCAAAAGATTCATCCCAATAATATCTTTGACGGGTTCAAAAATGATGCCGGTTGGTTGCAAAACATGGCTGCCAGGGGGCGGGGCATTTTTATGCCCCCGGTAGGGTGGCATATAGCAGTTGAACTGTCAGTCAGTATGTCAGTTTATCGGTCTGTCCTTTTTCCGAAAACTTTAATGGCCATAACTTTTTCAATATTGAAGATAGCAACTTGATATTTGGCATGCATGTGCATCTCATGGAGCTGCACATTTTGAGTGGTGAAAGGTGAAGGTCAAGGTCATCCTTCAAGGTCAAATGTCTTATATATGGTGTCTGTCCATC
This sequence comes from Dreissena polymorpha, assembly GCF_020536995.1. Classification (NCBI taxonomy): domain Eukaryota; kingdom Metazoa; phylum Mollusca; class Bivalvia; order Myida; family Dreissenidae; genus Dreissena; species Dreissena polymorpha. The sequence goes on from NC_068359.1 coordinate 53,356,251, forward strand.
CATCCAAAAACTTTAACATTGGCCATAACTTTTTCACATTTGAAGATAGCAACTTGATATTTAGCACGCATGTGTATCTCATGGAGCTGAACATTTGGAGTGGTGAAAGGTCAAGGTTATCCTTCAAGGTCAAATGTCAAATATATGGCGTCTGTCCGTCCGAAAACTTTAACATTGACCATACATGTAACTTTTTCAATACTGAAGATAGCAACTTGATATTTGGCATGCATGTGCATCTCATGGAGCTGCACATTTTGAGTGGTGAAAGATGAAGGTCAAGGTCATCCTTCAAGGTGAAGGTCAATGGTCAAATTTTTCAATATTGAAGATAGCAATTTGATATTTGACATGCATGTGTATCTCATGGAGCTGAACATTTTGAATGGTGAAAGGTCAAGGTCAAGGTCATCCTTCAAGGTCAAATGTCAAATATATGGCGTCTGTCCGTCCGAAAACTTTAACATGGGCCATAACTTTTTGAATACATGTAGGGGTATTGAAGATAGCAACTTGATATTTGGCATGCATGTGCATCTCATGGAGCTGCACATTTTGAGTGGTGAAAGGTGAAGGTCAAGGTCATCCTTCAAGGTCAAATTTTGCAATATTAAAGATAGTAGCTCGATATTTGGCATTCATGCATATATCTCTTAGAGCTGCACATTTTTATTGGTGAAAGGTCAAGGTTATCCTTCAAGGTCAAAGATTAAGGTCAAAGGTCAAATTTTGCAATATTGAAGATAGCAACTCGATAGAGGCCACATTTATTTTCTGATCTTCATGAAACTTGGTCAGAAGATTTGTCCCAATAATATCTTGTTATCTCAGGTGAGCGAATTTGGGCCTTTCAGGCCCTCTTGTTTATGTAGTGTTATCAATGATCCTTAAGTTTCATCACTTAGATAAATATAGTATTTCCCCACATAAGGTGAATTCAGGCTTATATTCCTTATGTCACGGGCATTGGTTATATTTCTGAAATGGTGAAAACAGCTCTGCTTGGTAAATGGTGAAATGTTAAGTGATTAAGAACATTTTATTTTTGAAATTTGTATTGGTATGTCTGACTTTAGACTGACCAACTGGCAGCATACACAGTGATTCATTTTGAAATCTACATCAATGAGTACCTGGGACTCACATATTATGAAACAATGGATCCAAACTGAAAACAATGGGTCCCAGATTGTGTCTTTGTAAATTTGTTACAAATAATCTTCTTAACATGATACGCCTTAGCCAGGGGCTCTTTTATACAATTTTACAGCTAAAAACAGAAAAAGGTTTATAGCAAGTCAAATCTTTATTTGTTTTACTTTAAATAACAAACAGTGAAACATATGACATCTTAAACGGAGAACTTCTTACATCTTTAACATTTTGGACTGACTAATGTTTTAATAAATTGGATGACTAGTGTTTATAATTTTTTGGTCAAAATAAGCTCTTTCAAACAGTGTGACAAAAGACAATTTCTGCTTTGGTCAAAAGGTTTACACCTTCAATACAGATTTAGTGTAACAACACTCATACTGTATTTAAGGTGTATAGCCTTCTCGCCTTGTTTTTTTCCAAACAGGGACAGCTTTTTCCATAAATTCATTTTGGGCAAAATTGCACAACTTCACTCTCATAAGTTTGTCTTGTTTCCCTACACTTAACCTGTTCCTGAATTTTGTCAAGACCTTATTCTGTACAGAAAAACCCCTGTCACATCCTGCAGTATGAACAGCAGATGTCTGTGTTGCTATATGTACATGTACTTACATTCTACGCTACATGGGACGCAATACTGTACGATCTGTATTACTATTATGTATGTACCGTATAAAAATAAAAGATGCTTTTTATTTCAGAACTTCAAATTTTTAATTGTCACTTTAGAAAAAACAACAGATCAATTAATCTAGAAAAGTACATGTATAATAACATCTCTTTACTATATAACTGTCTGCGCTCACATTAGACGAACACAAAATGTGTTTTCCGCCGTTTATTCTTCACATTTAAACCACATGGTTTACATCGAGGCTGCGTTATCAATAAATATCTACACAGCGAGTTTAAATTGTTGAGGATCAATTTTGAAAAGCTTTTTGGGTGGCATTTTCTTTGTTTATCACCCGGGACAGCCAATTAAATGTCCAACAAACTTTTAATAAAACGCCGTAACTGATTGGATAATTGATATATTTCAACCAATCAAAATACGTGTATTACATCCCGAATGTAGTAATGTTACTTCTGTTCTACTTTTCAAAACAGTCTTTACATGTGTTTCGCTTATCTCCACAAATCGAACTCTGTATCATGAACAACTTTGACGATGTTGAAAATCGTAGTTTTTCAACAATGCGTCCCGAGTACGCACATGTTTGAGAAGGATGCGGCCCCAGAAAAAATGTGCGTCTGGCACGCGAGGATGCACATCAAAATGAATCACTGCATACAATTTTTTTGCGGCAAATATTTGAGGAAAAAACGTTTATGACTGAAAATTATCTTCAGGTTGATAATGTCATTGATAACTAAATCATTTATTTATATTGCAGCTCCATACAAATTTGAAATCCCCTGAGGGCTCTATCACCAGTCCGATAGTTTCACCATCACCTGTTAAAAAGCGCAAAAGTGTCTCAAAAGACCTGCAGGCTTCCGAAATCCAGACTAACCTCCCAGAGATTGAAGATGCCTTCATGTTGGAATGCGAAAGCATAAATGACCATGACCCAGACGATGACCTTCCCACACAGGTCAAGGTCAAGCCACGGTTCATGGCAACAAAGTCCAACTTGATGGTGAGAATCGGAACGCCTTCAGGGGAGAGGGATCGAAACCAAGGTCCCCGCACAACTCTGCCACTGCCGTTCTCCCTCAACCAAGGATCTCCCGTCTCTACGGGTCAAAAAGGTCAAGATAGTTTTGTTCCATCTATGGCGAGTGTTCAAATGTCTTTTTCGCAGCTTGCTTACTCACAGTCTAACGTCATAATGAGCCCAAGTGAGCAAAGGGCATTGCGCATGGCATCGGAGGCTGAAAGAAAGGTAATCCAGTCTAGGCTTCATGGTAAGGAATCAGACGGACCTTACTTACAGTCGGATCAGAGATTGCTTGCAAGGCACGGAGAGGGCATTGATGAAAGAATGCAAAAGTTTTCTGATGAGGGTTTTCTGCATTCCTCGGAACATCCAACTCATAATCTTTATGACAAACTGCATAACCTTCATGAGAGTAGGTCCATAGAAAACTCACAGTTGCCTGTGTCAGCTCATATGGCCCCTAATGAGGTCCCTTCACGGGTCACTCATCACTATCCTAAGATGTCCAATCAGGACCACGAACAAAGGGTTTCTGACTCGCCCCATTCTTTCAGTCATTCTTTCAGTACTAACGATAGGCAGGGTGAATATCAGTTAAATCAATACTAACATCCATGTATTTATGCGAAATGCTTTTGCATGTAGCATCATAATGTGCTTTTAGTCCTTTAAAAAGTGCTATTTTCTTATGATTTACGTATATATATGTATACCCTTTTTGTTGTGTTGTGAACTATATTTCATTTTATGATAGCAGATATGCAGCATTTCTGGATAAAAATAGCAAGCTTTTCTACCTGTCACTGAATTGATGTTGTTGTCTTCGTTATAATTATAAACTTTTTTGGGAGGAAAGGTAAGATATTCTAACCCATGAGAACAGTACAAAAAGGCCTGATCAGCATAAGGTTTTTACTTTCATGTTTATAGATTCTATCATGGGAAACATTAAATTTATAGAATTTCAGTTTAAACAAATTCAATGAAACCTGTATATCTGAAGGCCACCCTTATTAGTTAATATGTTGACTAAATGCATGTAGATATATAGCCCTTAGTGCATGGAGAGTATATATCTATAAATATATATGTTTTATGTATAGCAGAATCCTTGTTATCATGGTAACAAAATACAGATGCAAAATAATGTGTTCTTACCTGGTCTAGTTTTCTCAAATATTCTAAAGTCTGTTTTAATCGGATAAGCTGACTTTCTCTTTTAAGTTGTGTCGATGCTTTTTCAGTCTGCAGGAGTTGATAGCTGCTTTTGGTGTTGTTGCTTGCGTGCATTTTGCCTGCATCGTCTTTCTGCCACGCTTCATCTTGATCATCGCATTCAACATCACCTGACTTCTGCTTGCTGCCTGCATGTTGATGTATTATCAGGTCTGCTTGCATGCAGATGTATTATCAGATATTGGTTTTGTTTTATTTCATAAACAATGGCTTATACACCATGTAGATATGATATATGCTGTCTTTCTATTAGCTGTTTTAATTAACTAATCAAAATAATAATAAATGTATAATCATACTGCATGAATATACCATGATGTATTCTTTTATATTTTAGTTGACACAATAATTGTTTGGACAGATGGCTTGTCTAAAGCTCAATTCAGGGTGTAAATGTTTACAGGGGTTTGATACTTGTGGCTTGATTGAGTAGTAAAACAAAAACAGTATAAAATTGTCAACAAAGGGTTAAGGAACATAAAATAATCCCTTTCTCTTAGATAACATTGACTTTTTATGCTTAGTGATCAACATGCTTTACTATTTGCATGTTTGTTGCAATCATCAAATTATATTAAAGCATGTGCATAGCTTCGCCTTTCGAATCTTTTTCGTACAATGAAGGTAAATGTAAGGATAAAGGGCAGTGTCAGATTCACACGCATTGAATACTTAATCCACACTTGATAAATCATGTTTGGCAATCATAATTATTGTGCCTAACTTTGACAAGATGTGTTAGTTTACCTTTGTTGAATTTAAGACAAGCCAGACGGTATATATTTACTATACTTAATTTTTATTACACCCCTGGTAAACTGATTTATGATTTCCTAAAAGGAGTACATGGGAAATCTTAAGGTGTACTTTTGGGGACACATACTGTATACTGCCTAGGAAATATATGGCCTGTGAATGGTGAGTTGTTTTAGTGCTCCCTGCTCTTGTGCAAATCATTCCGCTATTGTTCCCTGTGGGTTACATTTGAACAGTAAACATGACAAGGGGCTTCAGAATCTTTTCACTGATTAATAGCTGTCAAATACATGTAGTATTAAGCAATTCGTTAAAACAAGCCTCGAGGTATAGCCCAGATTGAAAAATCAAAAACTATTTCAATGCTATTCATGCTTTTTGAATTCCATTTTGTGTATCAATCTATGTATACCCCAAAGTCCAACCTATGATTTTAACTTTATTCCTTTTGGGGAGAGGCATAACAACTTTTACTAACCGGGCCTGGTGGATTTCTTGTGAAAGCTGAATGTATGCAGTATACATATGGTACCTTATTATAGCTGTCTTATTATCTAGTCTGTTAAGTGTTATATTCAAATTTAATCATAATGTGTAAGGAGCTTATTCATAGACAGTTATGTTAGTTTGTTTTTTAAACAAAGTAGGTGCGCTATTGCCAATAAATCAAAAGTTAGGTTCTCAAAGGTTTGCATGTTAAAAAATATAAGTGCTTATCGAACATAAATGAGCACATTTTACATAAATATATACTATAAAACAATGACTGACAAATATTTTGTTTGATTGTAAATGTTGAATGATATTTATCTTCTTAAATATTCCAATACATGACTCAATCTAAAACACACAGGCAATGTCTATTTTTAATGAATCATTTTTAATGATAATATAGTAGTTTGTTAACGAGTTTTTTTAGTGAAGTGAAGTTTTAAACCCTGGTTATCTCAGATGAAAGTATGGTGCAATGTCAAACAGAGATGAAAGTATGGTGGGCGGGTGTGCAATGTCAAACAGGTTAGATGAAGACCTAGCTTTTCATCACATTTGGGGCAAATTAGATCGCGGTTAAGGTTACTTAAACTAGATAACCTTAAAACAGATTGTTTCCCGTCAATAAATTTTGCTCGCACCTTTCTTGCTAAAACATAGGATAAAGCAAGCTTGCATTAGGACCTAGTTTGGGATTGTATACGAGGCTTTTTGGCCTAAGGTCAAGGTCACTTTTCCTAAAAATAGAAAATTGGATTCTTAACCCTTTCCCATTAGATATGTATTTTGACGTGTTTGTAGTCTCTAAGAAAGTTATATTTAATTGAAAACCTTTCTTACTAGATTCAAGTTTTAAAGGCTTCATTTCCAACCCTTAAATACTGACGAGCAGCAAACAGGGTAAAATTTTAACAGACTTTGAGTTACTCGCAGACTGTTATGGTTATATGCTGTTTGCACATAGCAATTTTTACTCTGACTTTGAGTGGGAAAGGTTTAATCATTGACAGCCTGGTTTTGTGGTGTTGCCATGGTTCTATTTAAGTTTTTAATGTATGATATAAGATCATGCTTACATGCTCGGCTGTTTTCGGAGAAAACCCAAGGTATTGTCATAGCCAGCTTGTCGTGTCCGTCGTCGTGTCGTCCGCTGCCCGTGTCGTGCTAAAACCTTGACATTTTGTCAAGGTTTTGAACATTGGCTCTAAAATCAAAGTGCTTCAACCTACAACTTTGAAACTAAATATGTTGCTGCACCTTGAAGAGTTCTACAGGCCACACCCATTTTTGGGTCACTAGGTCAAAGGTCAAGATAACTGTGACCTCTAAAATAAACAACAACAAAAAACTGACAAGCTTTCATTTATTGAAAACTGCACCTGCAGCTGAGCGTGGCACCCTTTATGGGGTGCTCTTGTAAGCTCACCTGAGCACAACGTGCTCATGGTGAGCTATTGTGATCGCCTTTTGTCCGTCGTGCGTCGTTAACATTTATCTTTTTAACACTCTAGAGGCCACATTTATTGTCCAATCTTCATGAAACTTACTCAGAACATGTGTCCCAATAATATCTTGAACGAGTTTGAAAATGGTTCCGGTTGATTGAAAAACATGGCCGCCAGGGGGCGTGGCAGTTTTATATATAGCAAACCTTGTTAACACTCTAGAAGTCACATTTATTGTCCGATCTTCATGAAACTTTGTCAGAACATGTGTCCCAATAATATCTTGGACAAGTTCGAAAATGGTTCCGGTTGGTTGAAAAACATGGCCGCCAGGGGGGCGTGGCAGTTTTCCTTATATGGCTATAGTAAAACCTTGTTAACACTCTAGAAGTCACATTTTTAGTCCAATCTTCATGAAACTGGGTCAAAACATGTGTCCCAATAATATCTTGGACGAGTTGGAAAATGGTTCCAGTTGAATGAAAAACATGGCCCCCATGGGGCGGGGCAGTTTTCCTTATATGGCTTTACTGCATGGTAAAACCTTGTTAACACTCTAGAAGTTACATTTGTGGTCCAATGCTCATGAAACTTGGTTAGAATATTGAACTAATAATATCTGGGCTAAGTTAAAAAAATGGTTGAGATCAGTTAAAAAACATGGCCGCAAGGGGGCGTGGCATTTTTTCCTTAAATGGCTATTTACTACAAAACCTTGTTAACACTCTAGAGGTCACATTTATTATCCAATCTTTATGAAACTTGATCTGAACATTTGTTCTAACAATAGCTTGAGTGAGTTTGAAAATGGTTATGGTTTGTTGAAAAACATGGCCGCCAGGGGGGGGGAGGCAGTTGTCCTTATATGGCTTTAGTGAAAACTTGTTGACACTATATTAGCCACATTTATTGGCCAATCTTCATGAAACTTGGTCAGAACATTTGTCCCAATGAAGTTTTGCCAGAGATTAAGCTGGGTCATATGAGCTCAAAAACTAGGTCACAAGGTCAAATATAAAAAAACATGTTAAAAGTCACTTTTTTGGTCCAAAATAATCTTCATGAATCAGCTTGCATTTTTTTCAGAATAGTCTAGTTCATTTGGCTTTCAGGTGAGCGCCTTAGGGCCTGATGGTCCTCTTGTTTTTAAATATCATTACGAGTTTTTCTTTTAATCTTATGTATAGTAAGAAAAAGCGATTGGTTTTTATTGAGGTATGTGTTGTTTAAGATTTTGAATGTTTCTATAGCTCATTGTTCTACTGCTTTTACACCATTGAGACTCTTACCATTTATTTTGAAAGAATCAATGGTAGTAATACAACTATAAAAAGAAAATTGATTTTAATGTGCTACATTTTAAAGTTTAATGGCAATAAATTGGTTTATCACTGTACATACATATCATGATTGTGGTTTTGCAAAGTGGTTGCTTCAAATAAACATTCTAACATTATGTCAAGCTTCCTAAGGAAATGTCAGTCACACCATTCATGTTCAAGGATTATCAAGGAAAATGTGTACGTACTTTGGTATTCCCGTTTTGTTCTATCATTTTACTCAGTGTTCCTCTTTAAATTATTAAGTGTACCTACGATGTATGTTTTTAGCAAATGACTTTAAGGTGAGAAACATATGTGCAATTTTCGTTTTAATTATTTATATGATCAACACTTGAGTAACACGGGGCCATGTCTTTGCTCCTTTATTTGTGCTTGCTCTAACATTCCATTCTTGCATTTTAGTGGCATATGCATTTCTGTGTGGGTCTGTATTTTTAATTTTCTTCCTTTTAGTATGATTTTGTACACATAATGGTCATATCTTCTTCCATTGATAAAATTAGCCTTTTTCGTTCTCCAAAGCAAACTATTTTGTCCTGGTCAGCATAATTTAAACTTTTGATTTTTTTCTTGTACATTTTTACTTTCAACAATTTGACCTTCAGTTTATACACTTTAGAAAGATAAATTTAAACAGGTTGGACTAAACAAGTGGGCCTATGAACCTCACATCCATTATCTATGGGCCATTTCATGAGAAAATCGATCTTATGCCATGGGCTAGCTCCATACCAGCCTGCACATTGGCAAACAGCATAGACCCAGATGAGACGCTGCATCATGTGGTCAGGGTCTGCGCTGTTTGCTTAAAGGAATATCTGTAATAAATATTCAAAATATAGAAATAAATATACTAGACATCCCTAATTTTGGAAATAAATTGATCCAATTAAGAAGGATGGGAGAGTCCACTATGCATAAAGTCCCGCCGACAGATTAGCTCCTTACAAGACTGAGAATAAGAAGGCATGTAAGGAGCTTAGCTTTCTACATATTTCATAAGACCCATTTTTGCATGATGTCACTAAAATGTTCTTCCCAGTAACAGTAGAATTTGGGGACTTTGTTAGGAAGGAACCATTTCTCTTGTCGGGATTGTAATTTTGATCACCTTATGAACCAAATTAATTTATTGTGTTTTGATTCTTGAAATAATGATGAGACAGCTAATAATATTTATTGTTATACACTTTTTTTTATTCCCCCGGTAGGGTGGCATATAGCATTTGAACTGTCTTGTCAGTCCGTCCTTCCGAAAACTTTAACATTGCCCATAACTTTTGCAAAATTTGCAAATAGCAACTTGATATTTGGCATGCATGTGTATCTCATGGAGCTGAACATTTTGAGTGGTGAAAGGTCAAGGTCATCCTTCAAGGTCATAGGTCAAAAAAATAAATCCAAGGGAAGTAACAAGCTTTAAAGGGAGATCATTTTGATTTATCATTTGGCAGGTACAGATCAATTTTACAAGGGAAGTAATGTTTTTTTAAAGGGATATAATCCAAAACATAAATCAATCAAAGCAGTGCAACAGGGGGCATTGTGTTTCTGACAAACACATTTTTAACCAGGTTTTTAACCAGGTTTTCCGAAGGAAAAAACTGGTTATTAGATTGGCGAATGCAGGAGGGCTGGCTGGCTGGCGGGCTGGCGGGCGGGCGGAACAAGCTTGTCCGGGCCATAATTATGTCGTTCATTGTCAGATTTTAAAATCATTTGGCACATTTGTTCACCATCATTGGACGGTGTGTCGCGCGAAATAGTTACGTCGATATCTCCAAGGTCAAGGTCACACTTTGAGTTCAAAGGTCAAAAATGGCCATAAATGAGCTTGTCCTGGCCATAACTATGTCATTCATTGTGAGATTTTAAAATCATTTGGCACATTTGTTCACCATCATGGGACGGTGTGTCGCACGAAAGAATCACATCAATATCTCCAATGTCAAGGTCGCCACGACTAAAAATAGATTTTTTTTAAAAACAAACTTACAAAGGGGGTTAATTTTGTTTGTTCATTTCAAAAGTTCAGTTTCAGTTTTCTCCCTTTATCAGATTTTTTTTCACAATGAAAACCTGGTTTTGTGACAATTTTGTCCCTTGTTTGTTTTGTTTTAAAATACAATCACATTTATTCTTTGCCTCAATTTTAAACTGACTTACAATATTTGATATTGTTTAGACTTTGAGTTCGTATTATTTATCTTTTGCTGTAAATTAATTGGAAAATCTACATTGTCTTCAAAAGTTATATAAAATTTCATTTAGGCCAGGCTCGGTGGCAACATGGCTTAATGAAATCTGCACAGGTTAATCAGATACAACACTCTCCACTTTATGGATTTGTTTGTTTGAATTAAGACTGAACAAAAAACCAGTCTAGGCAGAAAGTGTTGTCCTTGTTTAGATGGTGCGGACTGTGCAAGCTGATCTGGGACAAAACTTTATTTACATGCATTAAGCCCCATTTTCCCAGAGAGTGGCTCAGAGATTCTGGAGCCTTGTCTTTTCAAAGATATAATGATAGATTCAAGTTGCAACAAAATTGTGTAGTTTCAAAATAGTAAACATGTATCGTTAATATGATGCTTAATTGTGAAAGATACGAAAATCAGGCTCCAAGTGAGCAGCTTAGTATGTACGATTATTTGGATTTTGAACATAAATTATGTTCTGTTATTTATGGCCCCATTTGAAGAAGATGGGATATAGCATTTGCCCTTTTAGTCTTTGCCTATGTTTGCATGTGCGAATGTTGGTTTTTTAATTCTGAGCCATAACTTTTCTATAACTGGCTTGATTTTAAAATAATTTAGCACAAAATGTAAAGACATCCTGTCACAGGTAGAGGTCACAATAGGATAAGGTCACGCTCAGGGGTCAAGTCATATTTGAACAAAAAAATGGAATGAGGGAGCATCTGTTAGATATGGACACAAGACTTGTTTGCCAGTATTTTCAATTTGTTAATTTTTCAAATAAAATATTTTTGCACCATGTGATTTTGAAAGTGTTATTTTTTAAATTGTTAGCCATCACCCCCCTTTAAAGTGAATAATACTTGTTTATGTCTACATTTGTTGATGTTAAACTACAAATGAATAAACTACAAATGAATATGTACATGTATTAGGAATGTTAAAGGAAACAAATGAATAATATTTCAATGATACAGGTTTACTTCAATGAAATTCATAAGGACAAACTTTTTGACATAAAGAACATGTAAGTAATATTTGTTGCAGACAAACAAATTGTGTCTTTGTGTTGTTTTTACAAACCGCACAAAATAGTAGGGATAATCAAAAAGTGTTCCTGTCTTTTGTTAAGGGATTACTTCCATTAAAAAAATAATTTGCAAATTAAAAAACTCGTAATTTCTTTAATAATTTGGTACCATTTAAAGGAACTTTTATATTTTGTAATTTATTTATGAAAGTGTTTTTTTTTACTTTTCAAAAAATGTATAAGAGTATATACCGACTTGAAAAGTTTTGTTGATAAGGTATTATTCATGTTCTCTTAATCTTTGAAATGTGTATTATAATTTACATTGCTTTTATCATCTGACATATGTTAAGTGTTGTGAATTGTTGTAATTTCCGATGGAAATTCCATTTTGTAAGGCATACACTTATTCTTTTATTTTTATATAGTAATTCATTTGTAAAGGCGATTTGTACCACTTTTATTACAAACAGGCGTATATATATTTTGTTTATACAATTTGATCATATACAATTTTGCCTATGATTCATAGCAATATCATTAACAAAATTATCCCAGTTCCATTTTTAACCAGGTTTTCCGAAGGAAAAAACTGTTATTATATTGTCGAATGTCGGCGGGCCGAACAAGCTTGTCCGACCATAACTTTGTCGTTCATTGTCAGATTTTAAAATCATTTGGCACATTTGTTCACCATCATTAGACGGTGTGATGCGCTAAAGAATTGCGTCGATATCTCCAAGGTCAAGGTCACAATTTGAGTTTGAAGGTCAAAAATGGCCATAAATGAGCTTGTCTGGGCCATTACTTTGTGATTCATTGTGAGATTTTTAAATCATTTGGCACATTTGTTCACCATCATTAGGCGGTGTGTCGTGCAAAAGAATCATGTCAATATCTCCAAGGTCAAGGTCACAATTTGAGTTTGAAGGTCGAAAATGGCCATAAATGAGCTTGTCTGGGCCATTACTATGTCATTCATTGTGACATTTTAAAATCATTTGGCACATTTTTTCAACATAATTAGGTGTGTCGCGCGAAAGAATTACGTCAATATCTCCAAGGTCAAGGTCGCCACAACTAAAAATAGATTTTGAAACAACTATGTAACTATGAACAATCAGTAACAATGCACATTTTGATTTTGAGTTGTCTCTCTTTATCAGACTTTTTTTATGCCCCCGGTAGGGTGGCATATAGCAATGGAACTATCCGTCAGTATGTCAGTATGTGTGTATGTCAGTCTGTTTGTCCGTCCGGAAAAAAACCTTTAACGTTGGCCATAACTTTTTTGGCATGCATGTGTATCTCATGAAGTTGCACATTTTGAGTGGTGGAAGTTCAAGGTCAAGGTCATCCTTCAAGGTCAAAAGTCACAAAAATTAAAAAAAAAAAATCTTTCAAAGCGGCGTTCACATGAAGCTGCACATTTTGAGTGGTGAAAGTTCAAGGTCAAGGTCATCCTTCAAGGTCAAATGTCAAAACAAATAATGATTTAATTCAAAGCGGTGCAATAGGGGGCATTGTTTTTCTGACGAACACATTTCTTTTTTTTCTAATTGAAATCAAGGTCAATTTTACACAAGGGGGTTAACAATACACATTTTGAATTGTCTCCCTTTATCAGACTTTTTTCAATTGAAAACCTGGTTTTGTGACAATTTTTCCCTTGTTGAAATTTGTATTTATGTGTATACATCTGTCGTGTTCAGAATTCAACTCTGGGTTTTTACTCAGAAAACTGATTATCATTTTTTTTTTTAAACGCTATTCAAATACACGTGCTTACACATGCTCTTTTGATACTATTTTCGATGAATGAAATGTGTTAATATTTAACATTTTTAGAATTAATAAAATTTGTTTCGTGTAAGCACTGTATGTAGATTTTCTTTTGCAAACAACATACTATCACCTTTTAATGATTCAGACAAGTTTGTTTTTATTTTTATATGCTTGTTCTTTATGTAGAAATTAAAGGCGAGTGCAATAAACGTGTTGGTGTTTTTTGTGTTGAATAAAATAAAGATGCTTTATATAGTAGTTTAGATTTAGACCGTAATTCGCATTTACTTGTATCAACGATTTTGGAACAAAGTTTGAAAGAAATTGCTGTGATATCTTGACGTGTTATGTGATTAATATAGGTATGTCTTTCCAATGTGCACTTCCAAGGAGTCACTTAAACAGCAGATACTACAAAACTGAACACAACTTCATTGCTTTATTATTCTGATGTGTTACAACGTGGATTTTCGTAAGGATCCCTTTCCAATTTGTGCTGAAAAAAAACACAAGAATATCTAACGAAACTCAAGTTTAAAACGTCGAAATGTATTGATTATTCGTTGATACAAATGGCAGAAATAATGTGGTAAAGTAGTATCGCAATAAAAGACTGATCACCGAAATATGACCAACAACATATTATAAACATACATATCAACTTGTAAACTTAAATGTTGACAACAACTTATACTACTTGTAGATTGCTAATGGTACTTTTATTCTCGATTCGCAGAAGGTAGTGAGTGAGGGAGGGGAGGTTGTTACAGCCAGTATTGGAACCACTTTGTCTAATCAGTATGGCTATCGGAACTAAAACGTTTCCGGACTTTTCCATGCATTTTGTATTGTTTGTTAAGGTCTCTGCAACACTGTTATTCATTTTGTAGTATTTTTTGGGGAAAGTCGACATGACTACATGCATAGTAAAAATGAAATCAGTATATTAATATTTCTTTTGTTAGGTATGATTATTTTAATGTCTTGTGTGGTCCCATTTGAACATGCGATATGATTTGATGCGATTACAACTAAAGATGTCTAAAGTCGTGTGCCAATATTCGTATGTTTATGTGAACTATACCGTTAACATTTTGTTTGTACAAAGTTCAAGCCAGTTTGAAGACTATCGACAATTGACAACTAATCACATTACATGTTTGTTTGAATATTTTGTTAAGCAAAGCCTCTTAAAAAACAAACTATGCACACAACACATTATAAAAAAATCACTCTTTTTCACTTTATATCTGCGAAGAGTAATGTATTGCACTGATGATTGTATGAAAAACTGTGGGTTCGCAATTTTAATATGTGTTTCAGAAGGCCATCATTTTTTATATGAATTTTGACCATAATTCTTTTGACACGTGCACTTGCAACAATTATTTGTTTTTGATAGAACGTTTAAAACGATATATAAATATTAAAACGAACACTAACACATGTATTATATGTTTATCTCGGCACGTATTATTCTGGTTTTAATCATTGCAGATTCTTCTTATTATTACGGTCTAAATGTGTTGCTTTTAATGGACTATAAAACATTAATAAATAATGTTGGTATGTTAAATATGTTTGTATGGAGGAAGTTATTTTGTTTTATGACTTGTTTAGAGAAAAACAGTGGTTAGTTTTTTAACGATTTTTTAAAGAGTCATTGTTGTTGTTTTTTTTGTTTTGTAAACCATTCAGTGTAAGTTACCTTTATAAATAAAAGAGTCTGCAATCCTCCTGATTGAGATGTGTAAAATTTTAGATGTATATGCCTAGGAACTGCAAAGCGCAGAAAAAAGATATTGCATGGGTGACTGTCAACTCGTACCTAAGTCAACTCGCACGGTAGTCAACTCGCACTTTTTATGGTCAATTAATTGCATTTAATCTATCGAACTGTTTGAACAAAGTTTAAAAGGGTTATATTGATTTGATCACACAAGTTATTTTCAAAAACCCAGTTCCTTCCTTTTTGTCTCGATATTATATTTAACATTAATTATGTAAGTGCATGGATTTAATCGAGTATCAATATTAAAAACAAGTCAATTACCAGTCTATTTTAGTCTTTCTGGTTTGTTCGTACACGTCTTTCACGAGTCAAATGATAAACAAGAACCGTATTTTAGGTGAATTATTTTTATTTTATTTTATCGATTCATGAAGTACAAGAAGTAATACATTCATCGCATTGGTAAGTTGAAATATGTTCACGTAATATTGCAATTGTCATGTTAACGTTGACGGGTTACGTCTTCTGTGACATACAGGCATGCATCGAAATTGTAAATGCGAAAACCATCCAACATAATTGCACATTCATGAATTACGCGTGAACTTAAAGCTCTAAAGAATTAACATTTTCTGAGTATACCCGCTTTTAAGAAACAAACGCAAACTGGCAACACATGTATATATAACAATAATAAAAACAGTTACAACAAGTACAACAACAACAACTGTAAAGGTATCCTGCTAAACGAAACGAAACTTCGAAGGGTGCATCCCTTCATAGAGAACAAAACAAAATTGATATACAATTTCCCTTAACCCATTTATGCATAGCGTATTGAAAAAAAGGCACTGGCAAACAGCGTAGACCCAGATGAGACGCCGCACGATGCGGGTCTCATCAGGATCTGCGCTGTTTGCTTAAAGGAGTTTCTGTAAGAAATATTCTAAATATAGAAATAAATATACTAGACATCCATCCTGTTGGAAATAAATTGATCCATGTTTGAAGGATGGGAGAGTCCAATAGGCATAAATGCGGTTATAAGCTTGCCATTCAGCGTTAGGTTTTAACAAATGTTAAACATTTTGCGTTGACTTACGCACTTTTAGAATGCATCTATTAATTCAATGAATTGAAACTCCTTTCTGTGGATACCACCGAACCTGCAACATTATTTGGTTTGTCGTAAAACACTTATATTGGTGATACAATCCGGAATTGAATATGTTGTCCAGTTAATAAATATATACAATACAGCCAACTTAAATCGTTATTCAAGCAGCTTGGTCGTTTTCATCGTTATGGTTCATGAACAATTGTTCAAAAACACAATTGTCAGTGTCATTGGCAAAATTTCATAGCAAAGTACAAAAATCTATCATTAAAACAACAACATTTACCATAACGATTCACACGGGGAAGTGGGTTTCTGAATACATATGCTTCTAAGTACAAAATACGCACATATATCACGTCTCCGGCGATCGCCGCAATAGCGACTAATAAATGAAATTTATTTATTCTTGCCAAATTACAAACAGTCAATGTGCAAAACACACGAGTTTAAGATTACAACTAATAGCTATAACTATTCATTGTCTAAGTTAACAACTGTTATTTAAAAGTGAAATCGAATTGCTTTCTATAAGTCAATTTGAAATCGTCTCAAATTTCCACAGGAAAGCTATGCGCGTGGGCGTCATTTAATTATGCCAGGATAAAAATAACTGGAATATAAATAACAAGGTTAATTTGAATGGGTTGTACTTTAAAGAGCTGGAATAGTTATCGAAATGCCTTACGAAATATAACGAACTCTAGTGGGGATGTTGATATTGAACTGAAATGCACTGATTTTTTAAAAAATATCAATGCTTACAAGGTTGGTCAAAATACTTGAATACGATGACTATTTATGTATACTACTTAAATATTTGTGCTATTATGAACACATTATGACAACTGCTCTCTGCTTTGTTTATAATTTAGTCGTGTTCTGAGAAAACTGGGGTTAATGCATGTGCGTAAAGTGTCATCCCAGATTAGCCTGTGCAGTCCGCACAGGCTAATCAGAGACGACACTTTCCGCCTAAACTTGATTTTCGGTAAGGAAGAAGGACTTCCTTGAAACTAAAATTACCATACAACCGGAAAGTGTCGTCCCTGATTAGCCTGTGCAAACTGCACAGGCTAATCTGGGACGACACTTTACGCCCATGCATTAAACCCAGTTTTCTCAGAACGCGACTCAATTGTTTAATTCTCCTGTCCCCATAAACTTCTCCCACATTGGTCATCGTGGAGATTATCATAAATTTGTGTATTTGCCAAGTATTAAAGAAAAAGGAAGTAAGAAAAAAATAATGAAGGAAAACTAAAACAATCATATAATAAAATGTGAAATCGATAACAAATAGCCTGGAGATAAAATTTCTTAAATTGGCTCGATCTTCCACCTTCTATCGAGCAACAAAGTATATAATTTAAATTATGCTCTACAGTTTCCGCCATTAAAGGCATTGTCGTCTACCGGTGCGTGATATTGTCATTATCACCAGTTATCAAATAATAAATAAATAAATCATCTGCCGTCTAGCAGATTTCGTTTGGAAGCATCTCCACGACGCTTTACACTTTGCTCTACGAAATGAATCTAAGAATGTCTTACGTGCTCGGCACTTTTCGACGTCATAAATGGGGCCTTGATTTTCCTTCCAAGGCGATCTTTGTCCAATTTTGTTTACATCAGTGTACGTCCATTCACATAGGAAGCCATGTAGTAAAAGTCAACATTATGTCGCTTCGCCTTTCTACTGCCCAAAGATTTATAAGATTATGTGACCAAATTTTCTATAATTAAACAGTCAACACTTGCATTAATCCAGAGCTTGATTTTCAATAATCAGCAAGTCGATTGCCAAATTGTTAGGTATCAATTTGTTTGCATGGAATTAACTTATGATAAAATATGATTGTCTTTCGCGAGTTGTGTTGTTGTCAGTCGCTCCTAGATTCGCTTGTCATAAAACGTTATTTGACAACGTTAACTCTTTCAGTGCTGGAACCGAATTTTCAAGGCCTTTGCAAACAGTTTGGATCCAGATGAGACGTCAAAGAACGTGGAGTCTCAACAGGATCCAAACTGTTTGCTTTTTTTAGAGTATTCGTTGAAAAAAAAATCGAAGAAAATGCTAATTTCAGAAATTCAGCTGACGACATTTTAGCAGACGACATATTTCCCAGCATGAAAAGGGTCAAGGTACCTGGTATCGAGCTACCTGACGCACACAAAGGTGATGTGGCAATTCAAATAATGTGTTGTCGCAGAAGTTGGCAGAAGTGTAATGGCGGACAGTCACGTGACTGACAACATGGCGGCGGTCTTATTATACATTTTGGAATGGTCTATTACTAATAACATATCTACGGAGCTTGATGATGCCTGTCTCGATAAGGCAGTAGGTAGAAGGAGTTCCGAGATCTTCCGGAATGAGTCGAACCAGTGATAACACAAGTTCGGGCATTTCCGTGTCGTATCACGGAGCCTATCGGACACGCTTGTACACATTGACCGTCCCATCGGAAGAATCTGCAATCTATGCAGTTGGATATTCCTGCGCCAGTACATGTTTTGCACAAGGGGTGACACGGTTTGCATACCTGATAAGAATACAAAAAATGTGCGTTCATATGGGATGACGTCGAAAGCAACACTTGGCTAGCTGCGGGTTGCACAACCATAATAACAAATAGTAATATTACATAAAATTACACGTATTATGTCAACAACTTCAACAATTGAAAAAACAGTTTTAACTGGACAACAAGGTTCACATTTCAAACATAAAACCCTTACGAATATGGTCAAAGGCTGCATTCACCAATAAGTTTCTTACACGAACATATTTATTGCCGATGAACACGGACTTATGCATGTTTGCAAGCCTGCGTTTCTCAAGGTCCATGATAAATGATTTACTTTATTTAAAGCATCCGACAAAAAAATCATCAGTTCTCACCTTGAATAATAGTTATATAAGTACACTAAAAAGTCAGTCTTATGTTTCTTAGTACTATACTAACATTCATTGGGTATTTAGTTACTGAGTATATCAATGTATATATACAATATAATGTTAATTATTAATATCGATTGTCAAAATGTTTATTTCAGGAAACACACGAACTATTTCAAAGTAAGTATTAACTTTACAAACAGGTAAATACTTTTATATAAGTTATTCTCTTAGTTAGGAAATAAACATTTTATAATACACAACATCAATAACATATTTATGAATGCAAACAATTATTTACATTCATAAAATATAAATCTATACAAATTTACAAATTGTTTGAAATATTAAAAGTATTTCATGAACATGTAAAGTTTTCACAAATTAATATATGAAGAGGCCAACTTACAGTGGTGATTTGATCCCCATGCGTATATGTTTTTCTATAGTAACCGTCCGGGCATGCGCTGAAAGGTGACATGCATTCCACGTTGTCATGGTGATGTTTAAGCCCAAGCCAACACGACGTGCATCCACCGGGACCCAAGTGCGAGCCAGGCCCAGTACATCTGGAACACACGAAACACCATATAAAACCCTGCATAATTCACTCATTAATGGAAATTACTGTGTGGCTGATAGTAAATTTGTCATATTGAAATGTCAGCCTGTGCTATCATTATTTAAGTAATACGCAGATGTGTGTTGGGGAGAGTTAACGCAGTGGAGCTTCTATAGTTATAAATCAAAAATTAATCATAAGTTAACATGTTTCCGAACAAGTGTATAACAAATGTACAACTACTGTGGTTCTACTGTGTTTCATAATACAAACATTTTTTGTTTGACAAAAGTTTGTCATACATTGCGTTTAGCCACGTGAATTTAACTCAACATTTTCTTATAATTTTCGGGATTACTTTCCAACATTATCCCTGCCCGTGTTTTTAAGCATAATAACCCGAACGTATTTTCTGATTGTCTATGTAAAACAAGACGCGAATTTTGATAGAATAAGAATAAAATATACAAAAATGGTTATGTATTTATAACGTAGTTAAGTTTACTATTTATAGAGATGTTGAGAATCGTTATTGTCATAAAGATAAAAAAATATAGAAAAAGGGACGCGTTCGTAATTATTGTCCGGGACCTCGCAACAATACTATACATAACAAAATATATACACAAATACATAAAAATGCATCATAATGATACAATTGTTACTCACCCTAGTTCTCCGCAATTTTCATAGCATATTTCACAGTGTCCGTCGGGCAGAGGAAACCTTCCTACTGGGCACCAAAATGTTGGCTTGCTTGTCCTGTAAAAAGGAACATAATGAGTCGCGTTCTGAGAAAACTGGGCATAATGCATGTGCGGAAAGTGTTGTCCCAGATTAGCCTGTGCCGCACAGGCTAATCAGGGACGACACTTTCCGCTTTTATGACATTTTTCGTTTAAATGAAGTCTCTTCTTAGCAAAAATCCAATTTAGGCGGAAAGTGTCGTCCCTGATTAGCCTGTGCCGACTGCACAGGCTAATCTGGGACGACACTTTACGCACATGCATTATGCCCAGTTTTCTCAAAACACAACACTAATGTATATCCAATCGTCCTTATTGAAACTATGTTCGCATGATGTTTTCAGATTCAGTTTAGTGGACAGCATTTTTCTTACTTGTGGAAAAGTAATTAAAAAAAAGCAACTACATGTAAGCAATAAAACATAATAATAATTATTTAAAACGAAATGTATAAGAAACTTACGATAACAATGCGAACATTATCATTATTATTGTTCTTTTGGTCGCGTGTATTACAGCATATTTATCAGAAATGATAGTCAGGTTTTTAATTAACCCTTCTCAATCAATTAAAACTGCATTAAAGAAACTTGAACAACAACAGTCTTCCACACGTACTCATTTTTGAAATGCATTCAGTGGAAAAAGATGTTCATGGACTTGTTGAATATGCGAGAGAAAATTAAAAAGATTTAATATTTTGAATTATTTTGTTTTTGAAGTTATTTCGGAATCTATGTTCTACTCTCATTTGTGATAAAATCGTACAACTAATACAATACTAGTATTTATAACTTTAATAATTTATCGGTATAATTTGTTATATTTATATTCTATAGAAAATTATAATAGGAAATGCTGTCAATTAAATCATATTTCTGCCAAAAATGTGTATTATTTTCGAACAGTAATAAAACACTTAAAAACACATATAAACCAATTTTACTTGCAAGTGAATTATTTTAAATAAAAACACAGTATAAGTATCATATACTTGTATTTAGCGATGTGTTGATAATAATATCCATAACAATACTTACACATATTCAAACACAAAAGTCATCGTCAAATAAATGGCACACATGTCATGTTTCAGCTCCATCTTGTACGTTAACGTTCGAACGTGTTTCATTTAATGAGGCTTTCCAATGTAACAGCCGATCTTATATCTATTTCGGCAGAGATGTTTCGTAGTTACATTTTTGATTTGTTAATCAGTCAAAGTTCGCAGCCGCTAAGCAAACTGGGCGCGGTATTACTTTACGTCGAACAATCAAATCCACGATTGTATCGTTTTCACACTTGTTTGCTCAACACTTAGTCAAATAATACGTATTCGCTAATAGAATTAATCGTTATTAAGTATTTTAGACGTGTGTCAATATTATTGGTGTTATAATACGTTTTTCAAATTTAATTAGAATAGTTAAGATACCAAAGTACAGCTTCTGATTTAAAGAGTATGCAATTTATGTCAATATTTCGATAATCTACGATCTTAAACTGTATTTTAGGATTACCACGCCTATCTGGCGTTTGTTTATATCAACTGTATTCGAGTTCGAGTAAATATTACTAGTAGTTCAAATAACTACCGACCTGATGCATTCAACTACATTCTTCCATGACTTGTGCAAGTTTTATTCGTTGAAAATTAGATTGTGCCGCACGAATTCCTTTTTGTCGCTGTTCCTAAGTGACACACTACACCAACAAATAGAGTATTTCATTTACCGGTATGCTGTAATTCAAAAATGATTTCAGAATTGTACTTTATTGGTTAATGTATTTGTTTAAAATTGATATCGCCTCATACACGCACTTTTGTGACGCAAGCTTTTTGAAAAACTACATGATATGTTATACATATCTCAAATAACAATGTGTACGCTCTTAGATGCATCACACACACTGATATATCATCTATTCCGTTTAAAACAAATTATGGAAAACGAGCGTTTTCGTTTCAGTCACGAACCATATGGAATTCAATTCCAATAAGCATCAAACAAGTGTCTTCGAATACTACATTCAAAATAAAATTTAAAGAATACCTACAAACAAATCATTGATATATATGTATGCTCTTTTGTTAATTTTTCTATGTTAATACTTTGTTGTGATGTGTCTGATGTGATTTATTTGAAAGATTAATTTTTGAAAGATTGATTTTTGTATCATATTTTGCATATTTTATATTATCATAGACATCATCGTCATCATTATCATCGTCGTCGTTGTCTTCGTCGTCGTCGACGTCGTCGGAATTGATAAGGAAGTTATTATAACATTTAACTGTATAGTTCATTTTCTTTTTTCCCTTGTATGTTCGTATGCATGTTTCAAAATGTATACTTGTGTTTTGTTACTGAAGACCACATTGTAAAAAAGAAATTATTTCTTAATGTGAATTCTTCATGAAATAAAGTTATTATTATTATACTTAGTCTAATTTTTACGTTTAAAAAACGATAATTGTGTATCATTACATATTAGGTTTACATGAAATATACGTTTTGATTACAAATCGCTTCCTTGAAAAAATATGCAAAAAATATAATTGTATCAGTGCGATATATGTATTCCTTATGACTATTTGAAATATTGCGTTACTTCTTCATACACATTTCCTTGTATAAGCTCAGTAGGTAGGCATTACACGAACCGATATGCGATTTACCGGTTCGAAAACTTAAGAATCAATTGTGTCATCATTTTTGTTTCGACCAATACTTTCTCAGCAAGTTAATACCTCAATAGAAAACCATTAATTAAATGCGATTAGAAATAAATGTGCTCATAATATATAAGTTTCTTGTTAAATGTGTTACACCCGATCGTCTCCACATTAACAAATGCTTGTACCAACTGTAAAGCCGTGATACTTGTATTGGGTTAATATTTCTTGATTGTCCTTTTATAGATCTTTTATAGGATTGATAATAGGAAAACATTTGAATGACAATGAATAAAGGACTTAAAGGGGCCTTTTCACGTTTTCATAAATTGACAAAAGTTAAAAAAGCAATGGTTTCAGATTCGCACATTTTCGTTGTAGTTATATTTGTTAGGAAACAGTAAGAGTGAACGTTTACCATGCTCTAAAATACCCACTATATTCATCTTTTGACGATTTAAAAACCTGAAAATAATAAAGCGTTGCAACGCGAAACGATTGAATAATTTTCTAAGTTCTGTTGTTTTCGATATATTTTGTGCACGGAGCGTATATTGTCTCATCTAGAGCACAGGTGGTTAGCGTGTGGCTATGATATTAATTAGTGAAAACATCATTTTGAATGATAAATAATCATATTATAACGAAAAATTAACTTTTCTGAAAAAAAAAATTTCACTATCAAATATATATATAACAAGGTATGCAACTCAAAATCACCCCAAAACGGGGTGCATCGCTTTGAACAGCCATATCTTCATCAATTGTGCAGCGATTTTCACGATCTCGGTCTTATTCAACGCAGAAATGAATTTCCTTTCTGGAAATGTATATGTCTTGCAATATTTTTACAAATGCTGGGTCAACTTTTAAGAAATAACACGATACACAACACGCATGACCCAGTTGACAGTGATCATGTATTCTTTATGAATGAAATCTCCAGTTGTAAAGACACACCTCCGCATTGGACCAATGAAATCACTCGTATGTTTAAAATGTCAGTTAGTTGAAATGTATGTAAACAAAGGTTTCAAACGGCGCTGGACAGTTAGTCTTGATGCAGAATGTAACGACAAGAACGGTAATAATGTTTTTTCATACGTTTTATTGAATTTTGGTATCGAACTACATGAACTTTGTAGGGAAGTTGCTCTTTACTCCGTGAAGATTTCAGTCTTAAAGACAGCATGATCACTGTCAACTGGGTCATGCGTGTTGTGTATCGTGTTATTTCTTAAAAGTTGACCCAGCATTTGTTAAAATATTGCAAGACATATACATTTCCAGAAAGGAAATTCATTTCTGCGTTGAATAAGACCGAGATCGTGAAAATCGCTGCAAAATTTATGAAGATATGGCTGTTCAAAGCGATGCACCCCGTTTTGGGCTGATTTTGAGTTGCATACCTTGTTATATATATATTTGATAGTGAAATATTTTTTTTTTCAGAAAATTTAATTTTTCGTTATAATATGATTATTTATCATTCAAAATGATGTTTTCACTAATTAATATCATAGCCACACGCTAACCACCTGTGATCTAGAGTCCGTGATTTTGTGATACTACGAGGATTGCTTATATAAAGTATAAAATACATCAATCATTGTATGAGCACGGATGGCTGAGTGGTGATAGACTTTTACTACAGGGGTCAGTGCTTCGAGCCCAGTTGAGGGTTACCTTTTTTCTTTCTTAAATTTTATTCTTGTCTTCTTTTACTGCAGATTTTTAGATCTAATATTTACATTTATTAATATAAAGCATTTAATGGCAAACTCCAATACATGCCAAAATCTGTGAAAAAGACCATTCAAGTGACAATAAGTAAAGCACACAGCTACTTTGAAGCGAAGTGCTGTGGTGTTGGTTATCAAACAGCGATAAGATATCTCTTTTCTCAGCCGAATCTCTCCAATTGTATCCACATTACTGTAAAAAGCAGTCCGATCTTTACGTCCATCGATCTGCTTAATAATTACGACGTTTGTTGAATCCAGTAAGGGGGAGTGTAAAGCCCTTTAATGTCCCGCCTACGCACAACTTTTCAAACAGCATAAACTGTCCTCGAATGTTAATACGAGTTTGAAGCTTTCTGATTGACTGGACACATTATTAATCGAATCGTATGGCCTAATGATCCCCGTCAATATACTGCTGTCTTCGAATCAAACAAAACCTTTTATCCCATTTTCACCGCGACATTGACGGTATAACACGTTGTGGAATATACTTGCTTGTATTCAACACTGTGGAATATACCTGTCGCGTGCACGGACTACTTTTTAAATGACGTCATGCGATATGCGCTAAAATTAGGTCGATATTGTTTGGTTCATTGATCGAATTTTAAGGTCACCCATTAAAAGAAAATGTGCATATTTTGCAGAAAAAAATATATATGACATATTCACCAAAAGAAATGTTGAAATAAAATATAAAATTACACGATTTTTGTTTTGTTATTTTTTTATTTATATTTACTTTACCACTGAATGATTTTTCATAAGAAACAAAGTCGACAAAACTTGAGCTTCAAAATTATACGACATTATTTAGTGTAATGTGCATTGTTTATAACCAAAGCATATACTTTTGACATTTAACTTAAATATTAAGAATGTACAACAAGCCATACACATATCGCACAGTTCATAAATAATCTGCTATGTTTGCTTTCCTATTTAATTCACGTTAGGCATAGAACTGTGTAAAGTATAAGATGGTAAAAATAGCACCACACTGGAATTGGGAACGTCCCATTTTTTACACGGGTATTTTCTACTCATTTATCTGTTGTGTACTGGAATGTTTTCCATTCTTTGTGTATTTATATATTAAATTATTTTCTCGTACAATAAGTGTATTTACCATAGATGAATAAAACATTGTGCAAGTTTAAACATAATTATGTTTGTATGCAGAAATCTGCAAATGCAACCGAGTTTACCAACGGCTATTATTAGATAAACTGCTCCGGTTCATTTGAACAGCAGAAATGTAGAGTAAATGACGTAGCGTGTGACGAAGAAGAAAGTTTATCGCGTTCATAAACTCATTTGAATAAAGTGATAAAATGGCTAAGGGTCTTTATTTAACTATGCTAAAATAATTATTAATGACCCTAGATGCAAAATCGTCAATTATTGAGTTAAATGGATTATTAGATGGATTTTAAAGGATAACTAAAGGTAAATTACTAGTTCTTACCACAGGTGGAAGTAACGTACCCAGGATAGTATTTTTCATATATATATTTTTTAGGAGCCCAATATATTCAAATTAATGTATAAAATCATGTTTAATGAGAAAAAATGAGAAAAAATTGACAAAGAGCCATGAAAAAAAAATCCCCACCCTCTGATATTGGAATTATAACCAATATCAGAGGGTCGGGATTTTTTTTTTCATGGCTCTTTGTCATTTTTTTCCCATTAAACATAATTTTATATATTTATTTGAATATATTGGGCTCCAAAAAAAAATACTATCCAGGGTACGTTACTTCCACCTGTGGTTCTTACGTGTTTTGATTTTTGTTTGTACTTTTGTCGTTCCCTGTTCTCGGGGAAATGATTTTAACATAGGCGCCATTGATGCATCGGATCACACACGGCATACCCATAACATTATATAAAAAACACGTTCTGCGCGTCCTTAAATTCATCGTCCGAAGTCGGAAAACGTATTGCCCTGTATATTTTGTCAAATAAAGTGTCAGTCGCTGCAATTGTCTGTTTACTCGTCAAAATTGTCAAGGTCTTCGATAGCTAAAGAAACTTCAGCGTACAGTTTATTTAGTATTGACAGACCTGTACAAAGTCGCGCCAGTCAAAAATCATAAAAAGCGACATTTAAAGTTATGGTAGCCAGAACTAGGTCGTCGATGGTGTACATGTATGTTGACATCGACAGCATTTTGTCAGGAGCAATCGCCGCCATATTGGATTTTGATCATTTTCTTTCGAAAATAAAATAAATTATAGTAAAGTAAAATCTTCTTTTCGCGGTCGTAATGTGTTAAAATTCGCATACTGCGTAAAATAGAATGTAGGCATATGGTGATATTTTTACTTGTTTTACAGTTTGTGTGTGAATTTTTTAAAGACTATTTTGCGTACCAGAACAAATACATGTATATCACTACGCATGGTTACATTTGTTAGATTTTAAGCGCTTTTATGACTGAATTAAAATTATTGTTAAGGTTATTAGATCTATTTATGTTAAATGTCACGTTGAAAAAATCAAATGGGATAAATAGAATACTAGGATTAGCGTTGAATACAGAGAAGTTTATGTTGCTCGGCTCGAACACCGAAAGCGCTCGCCAAGGCTCGCGCTTCCGGCGTTCTAAGCCTCGCAACATAAACTTCTCTGTATTCAACGCTAACCTAGTATTCTCTATGTAACCATCAAGTCCATGGTATGAGCAAACATGGACTTAACATTTACCGAAAATATTTTACCTAAATATAGACAAAGTTCATATTTACTCTGTGTAAATGTTTGCAATGCACTGTACTTTTTTACGGACTCAATGGGTTAAAGGGGCCTTTTCACAGATTTTGGCATTTTTTAACTTATTCACTAAATGCTTTATATTGATAAATGTAAACATTGGATCGTAAAAGCACCAGTAAAAAATCAAGAATAAAATTAAAAAAAGGAAAAGAACATTGCCCAGAGCAGGTTTCGAACCAGTGACCCCTGGAGTCCTGCCAAAGTCCTGAAGTAAAAACGCTTTAGCCTACTGAGCTATTCCGCCGAGTATACATTCTTGACGTATTTTATACCTTATATAAGCAATCTTCGTAGTTGCACAAAATTTAACGACAAAAACAGAACTCTCCAAATTATTCAATCGTTTCGCGTTGCAACGCTTTATAATTTTTAGGTTTTAAAATCGTCAAAAGATGCATATAATGGCTATATTAGAGCATGGTAAATGTTCAGTATTACTGTTTCCTCTCAAATATCAAAACTAAAACGAAAATTTGCGGATCTGAAACAACTTTTTTCAATTTTGTCAATTTACCAAAGCGTGAAAAGATGGGTCGAATTATAGTTACCAAACCGTTAAGTGCGTTAAGTGCATATGTCACAACGATGTACTAAAAAAATGAAATATTTACGTGCGCAGCTTTCGCAGAAAATGCATAGTAGCTTTCGTCTTCTGGTATAAACGTTTATTCCATTAACACTTACGATAAGACAGACTGAACCTGAAAGAAATATGAAAACTAATAGTGTATATACCAATATGATAAGTTTCAACATATCAATCCAATATTCGCGAACTGCTATTTGTAGTTTGCTCAGTTATTGTCGGCGAATTGTACGAGGATAATTTAGAAAAGGGTACACACAACTGCTTAATTCATTTGGATGCCGCACAATCAAAATGATTCATGTGGTGAAACAGCAATTACTGAGTGAAATTTTATGAATGGAATTCTGGATCATATTTATAACACGATACTACAAAGATAATGAAACGTAAGGAATTTGATTTACACCTATAACATATGTGTATGATTATTTTGTATCTTGATATTTCCACGAAAATAGCATCCACTGTCAATAATTTCAATAGGTCTAGATAGATAAAAACTATTTATGCTTAACATATTGGTGGTACCTTGTTAGGCACCTGTGATCGGGGGCATGTATCAAAGGAGCAATAGATATTCGTGGATTATTTTTGAAACTTATGACTCATCATGAAATACGTTTACCCTTTTTAATAGTAAAAACACTTGTTCAAAGTACTCATAAATAATAACACAACCTCTTACATCTAAGGATTATAGGAAAACTGGTAGTTTGTTTTGGGTTTGTTTATAACAGTCCTCAATCGTGCAACAAATTATCGCATACATGAAAACATTACGCAGTAAACTTTTGATTTCATTTTGTTACACATCTCAAATTAGTTTATAAGAGCGAAATACACAATCCGTATTCGAATAAAATGATAAAACTGTAATCAACCCACACCGATAAAAAGCAAGTGTAATATTTATAGTAAACATAAAAGATATTTATTGCTGAAATTAAGCAAAATGTGTTAAAGATAGTACATGTTTGATGCCTAAAAAGATAGCTTTTTGATCCTGAAGGCCCGAAATGTAAATTTTGCAGCAACAAGCTTTCATCTTTACAGATTTTTACTTAAACATTTGAGTTAGTGTGCTTAAATCTGTCAAGCTTAAGAAGTATTCTTTAAAAGTATATACAGCTTAACCCATTTATGCCTAGCGTCTAGAAAAAAGGCCTTGGCAAACAACGCAGACCCAGGTGAGACGCCGCATAATGCGGCGTCTCATCTGGGTCTGCGCTGTTTGATTAAATGAATTTCTGTAATAAATATTCTAAATAAAGATATAAATATATTAGACATCCCTAATTTTGAAAATAAATTGATCCAATTTAGAAGGATGGGAGAGTCCATTAGGCATTAATGGGTAAAATTCATTATGAAACTCGTTTTTATTTAACAAGTGTGGAATGTTACGACGTGATTGCTTTCTGAATGTGTATAACTTTAAATGGCTGTGTATGCTTGAAATGAACCAACTACACGTGTATAAGCAAACACTGTAAAATTTACTTGTTTATTGCAGCTGGCATACGCGAAATAAATACGGAATGAGTGATGTATTGGACGTCATCATTGATGACGTTCAATCGAACGAATGATAAAGGGGGCTAAGTTTCGTTAAGCTGAGGCATATAGTCGCGATTTGGGAGTCTTGAAAACTGGCCGAACACGTTTGCTGAAATTTGACATGTATATGGACAAGAATGCGATCTACCTGTTGGCGTAGGCGTTATACCTGGGAAAAATCAAGTTTTCGAGTATTTTGCGTTTAAATATTTTTTATGGGAAAGGGCACGTGCGCATGACGTCATGAAAAGCGCTTAGGCTAGCTTCCATATTGTTAATAAACAAAGAAACTAAGTTACGCGTTATTAATTAAAGTTAGGCGTTTAATCGATAAACAAAGATGTAATAATTGTGTTTGAATATCAATCGGAAGTACACATGCATGTCTTTTGTGCACAGTGTGTTTTTTTAATAAACATGACATAAATCTATGTGTTATTCGACGTATTGTGAATTTGTGTGCAACGAGTTGAAGAAAGGTTTACACGGCTAGGCTTTCCGACATAAATGTAAGTACACACTGGTATTAGAATGGTATTCTATTTATCCGATAATATCTATTACATTATTAGGGTTTAATAATTTATTATTAAATCAATAAATAAACGTGAGCAGCAAATCAATTAATTTCGTTTGTAAGTGGAAACCGAAAGTAAACAAACCAATCGTCAAAATGGCTGACAAAGGAATGAACGCTCACAAAGTATTTACAAAAAAAACATCATCACAAAAGATGTAAAGTGAACGCTACTTATCTGTTTTGTAGATAAGTATACGATCCATTGGAAAACACTAACATTTGACATAAAAAACGCCAGTGGATATGGAAATCTTCAGCATTCGAAATAGCAGACGGCGTCGACCAATGGCTGTCAATACAGGTTCGAAACGAACGCGAGAAAGTATTAACAAAATAACATAGATGTTGTAAAGTGAACGCTAATTCGCTGTTTTGTAGATAAGTATACGATCTATTGAAAAACCATAACATTTGACACAAAAACACCCGTGGATATGGAAATCTTCAGCGTAACGAAATAGCAGACATCACACGGCGTCTCATCTGGGTCTACGCTGTTTGCCAAGGCCGATAATATAATGAATGGAAATGCACAAACTCAGTAACTGGCAAGCATATATGCATTAGTAGGTTGTTTCGTGATTATTCAGAAACGACTACATAATTCTTTTGGTTCAGCCAGTGCAACTTAACAGAAATAAGTAAAAAAAGTTTCTACACCTGACAACAATGTGCCAACTTAATACAAGGTAAGTTGTTTACATTATTTAAAATATTGCAAGCTTACAGTACTCAAAAATAAACAGCTGGTACAATGTAATATCATTGTTTTAATTTTAATAAGCCCTTGGTTAATTACCCTTTTTAATGTTATGGATCAATGCATCTCTAACACCTTCAATTGACTTGTTCATGAAAAATATACACCCTCAGTGCATGTTATCCCATACACCATCAATCACTTACTAAGGCTCGATTGGTCATTCTCGGCTCGGGTACTACTTACCGGTACATGTACCCCGGGTACTCTTAACTTTACTTACATGTTCCCCGGGTACGGTAAATAAACTTAAACATACCCGCAAATATTAGATTGTATCCGAGTTGTATATCCGCCAAAAATCCGATGTCGTTAAACATGCTACCGATAACGTAAAACAATATTGTTAACCTAAAACAACCTTCTCTTAAAAAATCTGCATCAACATGCTTTTTAGTTTGAGTGTTGAGAGGACGCCGTAGGAATAAGCAAGTAATCAAGAATACGTCTCTGTTTCTGCTTTTATTTCCTTCATGTATAATGACGATAAGGATTGATGACTAACATTGACGACAATGATCACAAGCATTTACGACTAACACTGACGACAAGCATTGTTAAATTAACGATTTAATTTGAATAATCAGATTATAGTACAACAGATATGCTTTTCAAAGTATAATATAATAGCATACACTCATTAGAATAAGAGGTTTCATAAATAACAATTTGAAACATTTTCAATCAATATCGAAATATCTTATTCAATATTTATTACGCAGTATGAATTAATTGTTAAAACATAATATAAATACCGAATATGGTGTTCCCCATTTAACGGACCTTGCAAACCAAATAATGTTTCTTTAAAAAAATCTATGACGGTAAAAAGTGAGCGTGCGATGTCGCGGAAAATATTATACTTGACGACGTCATACAATGACGCGACTTTAAACAATTTAAGATTTAAAATTAAATCACATCATTGATTTTAACAATGAGTTTTGATAATATAAATGCCATTGAACAGAAAATTGACATAAATGTAAACATAATTAATTTTTACAAAATACCCGACAACAACTGATTTAGTGTTAAAATTCCCGGGTACGTTTTAGTATATTTACCGTACCCAGGGTACGAGCCTTACTAACTGTATTATTATTATATCTCACCGACTACAAGGTACCTTTACCTTGTTGTGTTTATCAACCTGGAATTTATGTAAAATCCGGCTTTCTTTACTTTTATTTTTCATTCATTTGATTACGCAATTGTTGACGTACCTCGTGGAAAATTATTTGAATCTTTGGATTTTAATGGCGACAAGCTGGAAGTGTCAATTTATTTTAAAAACGAATCTAAGATTTTAAGTATTGTGTGTTTTTCATGCATAATTCAGTGTTTTCCAGAAAATTGAGTACCAGTTACATGGCCGGCAACTATGCAGTAAAACAAAAGCATTTATGACATTTACTTGATATATTTGGGAAAAGAAGCCGTCATGTAAATGTAAGAGTAAATGTAACCGGCAGAATCGCTGGCTGACGGTATTTAAAGAGAACACTGATAATAGTAAACTAAATCTCTACGACACGATTACAGCGTTGTAAAATTGTGTTTTGGGTGATAATGGTTAGTAATTCATACAAATGTTATTAAAAAATATTGTGCTTTAAAATTAATTTTGAGAATGGGATGGAAGAACAGAAAATGAAGAGCATACAGGGATGGAAATAAGTGGTTTCCCATGAGCCCGGGGCAAGTAGATTTTGGCCTGGGCAACTCAATTTCAAAAGTTGGTAAACTTGTTTTTTTTTAAATCTTAAAACAATTCAGTGCAATAAAAATTGAAAAACAATTGATCACCATGGATCAATACTAGTTAAATAACATTCATTATATAGGAATAGGACATTATTCAATTCAGGCTCATAATAATACATCATGCATTGAACATGTGTATTGTCAGCAAATGTATATAATTATCTATTATTTTATTAAAAAAATGTATAATAATATTCACATGTTCATATTTCTGGGCTCGTTATTCTTTATCTGGGCAACCAAAATACTAAAGATGGTTGCCCACAATAGTAAAAAGTTAGTTTCAATCCCTGGCATATCATTGTAACTTTATTGTTTAACTGCATTGCATTAAAATTGTGATTGAGGTAAGCTTGTTGTTTATAGTATATTTACTTTTTAGCTCGACTATTATATATGAAATATATATAGTGTAGCTATCCTACTCACCCCGGCGTAGGTGCGCGCATTGGAATGTTTGCGTACCACCTCCAATATATTTCCTATGTCCATTGACATATTGCTTTCATACATGTATTTTGCTTCTTAACCAACATGACCCCAATGTATAAACAAAAGCAGATAACTGTATCAAGCATTTTGTAACAATTATGGCCTTTTTTTCACTAAGAATAAGCATATAATTGATAAATCTATTTTAAAGTTTGCGTACCACCTTTAAATTGCCACAACTTTTTTATTATGCTCTCCCCACATTTTTTAAGGGGGGAGCATATAGTCGCCGCTTTGTCTGTCCGTCCGTGCACAATTTTTGTCCGGGCTATTTCTCAGCAACTAATGACTGGAATTCAATTTAACTTAATGGGAAGCTTCACTACCAAGAGGAGACATGCATATTATCAGCCGGTTCTGGTCAGATGATTTTTCACAGAGTTACAATGTATGGCCCTATGAAATTTTCCATTAACTGTACATATAACGCGATCTACCTGTTGGCGTATTCATTATTACTGGGAAAAATCTAGTTTTCGATTAAATCACGAAAAAGTGGTGTTTTTTATTGCGCAATCGCTATAAACACGTGGCTTGGCCGGAAGTACATGTAGCCTTAATAGCAACCCCAAGACAATTCACCCCCAGGAGACAATTCACGGGCTAGACAATTCAAATTAGATTTTTCATACCCCAATTTTTCTATTTTCGTAATCATTTTTGTCGTACCCAAATGTTTTTCGTACCCAAATTTGTTCGTACCTAAAAAAAATCGTACCCATTATTTTCGTACCCAAATGTTTTTCGTACCCAAATTTTTCGTACCCAATTTTTTTCGTACCCCTTTTTTTTCGTACCCATTTTTTTCGTACCCATTTTTTTCGTACCTAAATTTTTGTTCGTACCAAATTTTTTTAGTAACAATTTTTTTTTTCGTACCCATTTTTTTCGTACCCAAATGTTTTTTTTTCCCAATTGTTTTCGTACCCAATTTTTTTTTCGTACCCATTTTTTTCGTACCCAAATGTTTTTCGTACCCAAATTTGTTCGTACCCATTTTTTTTTCGTACCAATCTTTTTCGTACCCAAATTTGTTCGTACCCAATTTTTTTTCATACCCATTTTTTTCGTACCCAAATAAAAAAATCGTACCCATTTTTTTAGTACCCAAATTTGTTTCGTACCCAAATTTTTATTTGTAAACATTTTTTTCGTACCCATATAGTTTTCGTACCCTAATTTTTTTTATTTCCTTTATTTTTTCGTACTCTAATTTGTTTTCGTAACCAAATTTGTTTTTTTTCCTGCCCATATTATATTCGTACCCATTATTTCTTCGTACACAAATTTGTTTGTACCCAAATTTTTTCGTACCCATATGTCGTACTCAAATTTTTTTCGTACACAAATTTGTTCGTACCAAATTTTTTATTCGTACCCATTTTTTTCATACCCAAATAGTTTTTCGTACCTTTATTTTGTTCGTACCCTTTTTTTTTCGTACTCAAATTTGTATTCGTACCCAAATTATTTTTTTTTTCGTACCCACTGCCCACATATTTTTTCGTACCAATTTTTTATTTTGAAATAATCGATTTTCCATTTGATTTGAACTCTCGACTCATTCCATCCCGCGAAACCCTTAAGGTGTCGCAACTCTAGTAAGACACTGTGCTGAAAATGTGTTTAGCATTACGATAACGTAATTCTGACTCGTCGGTATTCGCATTTATAAAAATCATAAAAACTTACTACAAATATAACAATTCAACGTGAAAACTTTAAAGCCTGTATATACAATCTTAGTAAAATAATCATGAGCCGTGTTTCTAAAACACAATGCCCTCGTCTGCACTTGGAAGTGGTCAGGAAAACACAATGCCCTCTTCTGCACTTGGAAGTGGTCAGGAAAACACAATGCCCTCTTCTGCACTTGGAAGTGGTCAGGAAAACACAATGCCCTCTTCTGCACTTGGAAGTGGTCAGGAAAACACAATGCCCTCTTCTGCACTTGGAAGTGGTCAGGAAAACACAATGCCCTCTTCTGCACTTGGAAGTGGTCAGGAAAACACAATGCCCTCTTCTTCACTTGGAAGTGGTCAGGAAAAAAGACCAGGAAACTGTTATTTGAGAGAAAATGCCAAGGCTCGTAACTTCATGAAATATCAATGGACTAGAACAAACTCACGATTGATCTGAAAGTAATGCAGGTAGACTCACACACTAAAAATCAAGCCAGTATCTGAAAGCGCTTAGGATAAACTACCGGAAAATGTAGTAGATTTTACAAAAAAGGCCAACCCCGTAATTTCGTAAAAAATCCATAGCCTGGCTAGAAAGTTAGTCATGTAGGTAGGCTCACATATAAAAATCAAGATACATTTGCCAGCGTTTTGGAACGCATTTCTGAAAACTGTTATTATGGAGAAAAAGTTCAAGGACCGTAACTTCGCCAACAATCAATACCAATGGACCGGAACGAAACTCGAACTTGATCTATAAGTCATGCTTAACGGATGCAAACGCTCGGTTGCGGGTGCAGTTTTGAATAAATGAAAGCTTGTCAGATTTTTTTTATATAAAAGGTCACAGTGACCTTGACCTTTGGCCTAGTGACCCAAAAAAGGGAGAGGCGTGTAGAACTCATCAAGGTGCATCTTCGTATGAAGTTTTAAAGTTGTAGGTGGAAGCACTTTGATTTTAGAGCCAATGTTAGAATTTAGCACGGCGGACGACGAGCTGACTATGACAATACCTTGGGTTTTCTCCGAAAACAGCCGAGCTAAAAAATCAGGCAAATATTTGAAAGCGTTTAGGCAAAAAAAACTTCCGTAAACGGAATGCCGGACGAACACACAGACGGACAGTGCGACATACATATGCCATCCAACTGGGGACATAAATGATTAACAAGATACTAGCATACAAATAATTGTTACCCGAGCATCAACGAAGTAAGAGTTGTATGCAAAATTAATTTCGTTACAGCCGTCAATAATTCAGTTACATAAGACATGCACACTACCCTACACTAATGTGACACCCACACTATTATGTGAAAATGTGAAATAAGTCACAATGCGACGTTTTAAGTTATACAGCAAATGCGATTTAACTTGTTGGTATCGTCGCAAACCTGGTCGTTTGGATTTTAATTTGAAAACATTCCTTGGTCATACATATATATTGGTTGATGTTTTAGATAATGAAAATCTGCCATTAATATCGTACATACTCGCTTTGGTGACAGATGTTTGATAATATTCATAATACTTTTATATTATACAAATTTAAATAGTGTAGTCACTGTGTGATTTGTTTCCTTAATAGTTTGAATTCGATCTAATCTAAACTCAGTGCATTGTGGGGTTAAGTTAATCGAATATGAAGCTACCGACAATATTAGTCTTATTTATGCAACGCGATACAACTACGATATCGATTGCAACACAAATTTCACGATTTTTGTGCATCATACAAACTTTTTTTATTTCTATGTTACAGACTTCGACATATCGTTTATTAAGTTAAGCAACGTCTTATCAGGACCAACGTTCACACGTTCTGTTTAGAATATATCAGGAATTTACTTGAACCACGAAGTTAGTCCTTCAGAGTTTGCAAATACTTATACCTATGCTTTTCAAGTGATACAATAAGAGGCGGAACTGAACATTTACAGATTGAAATGTCAACAGTTTATATTCTAAATTACGTACCAGCTGATACATATAAACGAGTTAGGCTAAATAAAATATTAATTTATTAATTGCGTGTGGATCCATATATCAAATCTTGATCACTTTCCTGAAATTCAAAACGTCTTATTGCAAGTGCTAAGCCGACCAAATTATGTTCACTCGTATGTGTGGCATAACTGCACAGATTTGTACAAAACTTCAATTTCATAGATCTGTAATTGGTTCCACTATTTGAAAAATGTTATTCTAATGTGTTAATCAATTACTTTTTCTGTTGTTGTTTTTTATTCGTATAAGAACGGTCATTACCTGCTTAAATATGAGTATAATCGATTTTAATTAAAATATTTTATGTTCTTAATCCAATACATGAACATCAACGGAGAATGTTACATGAATATGAAAGCTAACATATCTCAGTATTATACAATAAATAACATATTTAGTACATCAATTAAATTCATAACGACAACGTTCAAACCGACATGTTCCCCTGTATTTGTTGCAAAACAAAAAAAAAATGTGTACATGTGGTAGAATCAAATCTGAATTAATTAGTGCGGAATCCAATTATTTTACATGCAGTTTGCACGATTGAGTAAACGGCTGACAACAAAAAGTATTAGCAATTGTATAAAGTGCCAATTTCTGTTATCTTCTGGCATCGCTTACTCAGAACAAGATGTGTTTGTGAAACACTATGTCCCCGTATATGACGTTTGACCTTGACCATTCACCACTCAAAATTTGCAGCTCCATGAGATACACATGCATGTCAAATATAAAATTGCTAGCTTCCATATTGCAGAAGTGACATTACATGAGCAATTTTGACCCATATATTTGACCTTCAAGGATGACCTTGACCTTTCACCACTTAAAATGTGCAGCTCCATGAGAAACACATGCATGCCAAATATCAAGTTGCTATCTTCAATATTGCAAAAGTACTCATAAAATGAACGATTTTGGCCACATATATTTGACCTCTGACCTTGACCTTTCACCACTCAAAATGTGCAGCTCCATGAGATACACATGCATGCCAAATATCAAGTTGCTATCTTCAATATTGCAAAAGTACTCATAAAATGAGCGATTTTGGCCACAAATATTTGACCTCTGACCTTGAAGGATGACCTTGACCTTTCACCACTCAAAATGTGCAGCTCCATGAGATACACATGCATGCCAAATATCAAGTTGCTATCTTAAATATTGAAATATTGCAAGTGTACATTAAATGAGCGATTTTGACCCATATATTTGACCTTTGACCTTGATGGATGACCTTGACCTTTCACCACTCAAAATGTGCAGCTCCACGAGATACATATGCATGCCAAATATCAAGTTGCTTTCTTCAATATTGCAAAAGTTATTGCAAATGTTAAAATTGGCGCAAACCAACAGACTTACCAACCAACAGACAGGGCAAAAACAATATGTCCCCCACTACTATAGTGGGGGACATAAAAATTATTCCAGTTATTTATCACCGTATTATAAGATTTATATTTTGATATTTATAGAGTCCAGAGTCTCAGCAATAAATCTGAGTTTGATTTCTGATACAATTTTGTACTTTAATTTTAATTATTGATCCATTACTGCAATAGCTTTCCTAGAATTGTGCACTATTAATGTTATTTGTTCAGGTAAAACAGAACGATGAACAATTAAAGTGACTGTCCTGTTTAATGGATGGGAATTCGCTTTTCATGTTCAAATCTTTAAAAAAATATCTACCACTATTCGCCCTGTTTTTAAGAAGAAAACGTAACTCAAACAAATTGTTTATTTGTATATGCGAACTACTGTGCAATAATTTGCTGAAAGAAAGAAGGACAAAAAGCAACACAACTGAAGAGAAAGTACAACCCAATAACCATGCAACAAAAACTTCATATTCATATTAGAGTATTATGCGAAATTTACAAAGCAGTATCGTCTTATTAACAGTGTTGTTAAATTATGCAAATGATAATATATACTTAAATTTAACAGGCCATTCGTTTGAATGTCTGCAACAACAAAATATATACTAGCCCTTATAACTACAGTGTTATTTTTCCAGTATCAGATTTATAGATTTCAAACATTAAAGAAACATGAGCGCACAATGTGATAGATAGTGGTTTTCAA
Source organism: Dreissena polymorpha (assembly GCF_020536995.1). NCBI lineage: Eukaryota > Metazoa > Mollusca > Bivalvia > Myida > Dreissenidae > Dreissena > Dreissena polymorpha. The sequence goes on from NC_068359.1 coordinate 53,395,155, forward strand.
CATGAAACAAAGATGGTAATTCATTATGTGACATAGAGATTTCCAATATGAAATAAAGATGAGAACAGTGTGATATATAGGGGCATCTGCCATGAGACAAAGAGATCAGAGCATACATGTTACTTGAGAAATATGGTTATCCAACATGAAACAAAAAATGATAACAAAACAAGATGTGAATGGTTATCCAACATGAAACAAAAAATGATAACAAAACAAGAGGTAAATGGTTATCCAACATGAAACAAAAAATGATAACAAAACAAGATGTGAATGGTTATCCAACATGAAACAAAAAATGATAACAAAACAAGATGTGAATGGTTATCCAACATGAAACTAAAAATGATAACAAAACAAGATGTGAATGGTTATTCAACATGAAACAAAAAATGATAACAAAACAAGATGTGAATGGTTATCCAACATGAAACAAAAATGATAACAAAACAAGATGTGAATGAATATCCAACATGAAACAAAATGATAACAAAACAAGATGTGAATGGATATCCAACATGAAACAAAATAACATGTGTAGGAATATCCAACATGAAACAAAATGACAAAACGATGTGAAATAAATGGGTTTACAGCATAAAACAAACAAGAGCACCGCCTTGCGGGTGCAGACCGCTCATCTATTTTCTTTTTAAAGGTGAAGGGACTCTCATTTTCAATCACAAAGGAGGGAGGAGTGGAGTGAAGAGGGGTGTATAGTGTGGGGTTGTGGACATTTATTACATTATCTTCCAAAAAAGCGAAAAAAAAAAAAATAAAAAAATCGGGGGGGGGGGTATAGTGTGAGGGTGTGGTGATAATTTGTGAGATGATCTTAAAAAAAAAAAAAAAAAAAAAAAAAAAAAAAATCAAAAAAAAAATTTGGGGGGGGGGTTGGGGGGGTGGGGTGGGGGTATAGTGTGAGGGTGTGGTGGTCATTTGTGAGATGATCTTATAAAAAAAAAAAAAAAAAAAAAAAAAAAAATTAGGGGGGGGGGGGAGGGGGGGGAGGGCACGGGGGATGGTTTGGGTGAAGTCTATTGTGGTATGTCAGGTAAGAGTAGTTTCATCAAAGTATCAATCAAATCTAATCATAAATAAAGAAGTTATGGCAATTTTAGCAAAATTTAATAATTTGACCTTGAGAGTCAAGGTCATTCAAAGGTCAAAGTAAAATTCAAGTTGCCAGGTACAGTAACCTCATGATAGCATGTAAGTATTTGAAGTTTGAAAGCAATAGCCTTGATACTTCGAGTGGATCGAAACACAAAATTTAACCATATATTAAAAGTTACTAAGTCAAAAAAGGGCCATAATTCCGTAACAATGACAACCAGAGTTATGCAACTTGTCCTTTTACTGTACCCTTATGATAGTTTGTGAGTGTTCCAAGTATGAAAGCAATATCTATGATACTTTAGGGGTAAAGTGACCAAAACATAAATCTTAACCAAATTTTCAATTTTCTAAGTATAAAGGGCCCATAATTCCGTCCAAATGCCAGTCAGAGTTACATAACTTTGCCTGCACCGTCCCCTTATGATAGTTCATAAATCTTGCAAGTATGAAAGCAATAGCTTTGATACTGTAGGAATAAAGTGGACCTAAACACAAAACTTAATCAAATTTTCAATTTTCTAAGTATAAAAAGGGCACATAATTCTGTCAAAATGCCAGTCAGAGTTACATTACTTTGCCTGCACAGTCCCCTTATGATAGTTAGTAAGTGTTGCAAGTATGAAAGCAATAGCTTTGATGCTTAAGGAATAAAATGGACCTAAACACAAAACTTAACCAAAATTGTCAATTTTCTAAGTATAAAAAGGGCACATAATTCTGTCAAAATGCATGCCAGAGTTATCTAACTTTGCCTGCCCAGTCCCCTCATGATAGTAAGTAAGTGTACCAAGTTTGAATGCAATAGCATTGATACTTACTGCGAAAAGTGGAACTAAACGCAAAACTTAACCAAAATTTGCAATTTTTTAAGTATAAAAAGGGCACATAATTCTGTCAAAATGCACGCCAGAGTTATCTAACTTTGCCTGCCTAGTCCCCTCATGATAGTAAGTAAGTGTACCAAGTTTGAATGCAATAGCATTGATACTTTCTGAGAAAAGTGGACCTAAACGCAAAACTTAACCGGACGCCGACGCCGACGCCAACGCCAACGCCGACGCCAAGGTGATGACAATAGCTCATAATTTTTTTTCAAAAAATAGATGAGCTAAAAATGAAAACACCGTGTTTGATATTTATGGTTTCCAAAATGGTATAATGAAGAGGGCAAAACGTGCATAGAGTAGTTGCAAAATGAAAAACACATAAGAAATAAGAAAGTGTAAGATATTGGTGTTTTCAAAATTAGACAAACAAAAGAAAACCAATGTGACATACATAAAGGTTAAAGGTGCGGTTTATAGTCTGCTCGATAACGTATGCATCTTCAGCCGACTTCGACATAAACGACATAAATCCCAGTTGTTGTTTACATTTTGTGACATAATTTGATGTTGCAATGTCATTTCAGCAAAATAACAAAATGCGATTGGTCAATCGAACAAAAATAAGCCCATGAAAACACTTAACAAGAGCTGCCACCATAGGATGACTTATGCCCCCTACAAACGCTTGATAGAAGTTATGAGCTTTTTTCGAAACCTAAACGCGGACCCTAAGTTCAAGGTCAAGGTCACAGGGGTCAAAATTTGTGTGTGTATGGAAAGGCCTTGTCCATATACGCATGCATACCAAATATGAAGGTTATATCTCAAGGGACATAGAAGTTATGAGCATTTTTCGAAACCTAAACGCAGCTTTCGAAACCTAAACGGGGGCCCTAAGTTCAAGGTCAAGGTCACCGGGGTAAATTTTTTTGTGCTTATGGAAAGGCCTTGGCCATATACACATGCATACCAAATATGAAGGTTATATCTCAAGGGACATAGAAGTTATGAGCATTTTTCGAAACCTAAACGCAGATTTCGAAACCTAAACGCGGACCCTAAGTTCAAGGTCAAGGTCACAGGGGTAAAAATTTGTGTGCGCATGGAAAGGCCCTGTCCATATACACATGCATACCAAAGATGAAGGTTATATCTCAAGGGACATAGAAGTTATGAGCATTTTTCGAAACCTAAACGCAAAGTATGACGGAAAGACGGACAGACAGACAGACGGACAGACAGACAGACGGACAGTCCGATCACTATATGCCTCCTTTTCTTTGAAAGGGGGCATAAAAAGTATATTACACATGTGTACGTTAAAATATTCGTAATGGTTATATTAAATGGGAAACAGGGTATGGCATGTGATAAAAAAGGTTTTCAAAATAAACCCATGAAAAAACACATCTGGTAAACACAACAAAGTCTTATTCATTATCAATAAGCAAAACAACCAATAACATGAGGTCCGCGGTCAGAGACTTGTACCCCCCAAACAGGGCCTTGACACTGGAATTTGTGTGTCATAGTGACCTTGACCTTTGACCAAGTGACCCCAATTTCAATCGGTCTAATCTACTGTCCAAGGCCATTGCACATGTGAAGTATCAAGTAAATCAGTCAATTCATTGACAGGTTATTGATCCAGAACGATTTTCACACTCATTGCGACAGTGACCTTTACCTTTTACCTAGTAACCCCAATTTCAATAGGGGTCATCTACTGTACAAGGCCAATGCACATGTGAAGTGTCAAGGCAATAAGTCAATTGTTGACCATATATTGATCGTAAATGATTTTCACACTTATTGTGACAGTGACCTTTGACCTAGTCACCCCAATTTCAATAGGGGCCATCTACTGTCACCAAGACCTATGCACATGGGAAGTATCAAGCCAATTGGTTTATCAGTTTACGAGTTATTGATCAGAAACGATTTTCACACTTATTGTGACAGTGACCTTGACCAAGTGACCCCAATTTCGATAGGGGTCACCTACTGTCCAAGGCCAATTCACATGGGGCGTATCAAGCAAAACGGTCCCTCCGTTCACAAGATATTGATAAAAAACGAACTAGTCTACCAACAGACACAACGACCAACCGACTGACAGACCGACCAACGTCCAGCAAAACAATATACCCCTTCTTCTTCCAAGGTGGGCATAAAAAAAGAAAGAAGCGAAATATACAGCTGTAAGGATTTTAATAACATAATATAAAAAAGTGAAACTCCAGCTGCTGGAGCAGTATTGCATTCTAATTATATACAATTAGTTGGTCCTTTATTTAAGACAAGTGACCAATTGCCAAAACAGTACAAACAGCACAATACATAACAACATAAACACATATAAGAATAAAGCGGGGGTCACGGCCTTGAAACAGTCAATGCAAAGCATTGGGGGTATAAACCGGTTTTAGAGCGCTCAATCTCACACTTGGCCCAATAAGGATGCTGTATTCATCCTTCATCGTCCTCCGTAGCATCTGAAAAAGCATAGTAGGACTCTTTAAAATGAAGTATTTATCTGTCACAAAACACTGTAAAACAAGGGCTGTTTGTAAAACATGCATGCCCCCCATATGGGCTCTCTGTTGTAGTGACAGCCATTGTGTGAATACGTTTTTTGTCACTGTGACCTTGACCTTTGACCTAGTGACCTGAAAATCAATAGGGGTCATCTGCCAGTCATGATCAATGTACCTATGAAGTTTCATGATCCTAGCCATGAGCGTTCTTGAGTTATCATCCGGAAACCATTTTACTATTTCGGGTCACCATGACCTTGACCTTTGACCTAGTGACCTGAAAATCAATAGGGGTCATCTGCGAGTCATGATCAATCTACCTATCAAGTTTCATGATCCTAGGAATAAGCGTTCTTGAGTTATCATCTGGAAACCATTTTACTATTTCGGGTCACCGTGACCTTGACCTTTGACCTAGTGACCTGAAAATCAATAGGGGTCATCTGCGAGTCATGATCAATGTACATATGAAGTTTCATGATCCTCGGCATAAGGGTTCCTGAGATATCATCCGGAAACCATTTTACTATTTCGGGTCACCGTGACCTTGACCTTTGACCTAGTGACCTGAAAATCAATAGGGGTAATCTGCCAGCCATTATCAAACTACCTACGAAGTTTCATGATCCTAGGCATAAGCGTTCTTGAGTTATCATCCGGAAACCATTTTACTATTTCGGGTCACTGTGACCTTGACCTTTGACCTAGTGACCTGAAAATCAATTGGGGTCATCTGAGAGTCATGATCAATCTACCTATCAAGTTTCATGATCCTAGGCCTAAGCGTTCTTGAGTTATCATCCGGAAATTATTTTACTATTTCAGGTCACTGTGACCTTGACCTTTGACCTAGTGACCTGAAAATCAATAGGGATCAACTGCGTGTCATGATCAATCTACCTATCAAGTTTCGTGATCCTAGGCCTAAGCGTTCTTGAGTATACATCCGGAAACCATTTTACTATTTCGGGTCACCGTGACCTTGACCTTTGACCTAGTGACCTGAAAATCAATAGGGGTCATCTGCCAGTCATGATCAATGTACATATGAAGTTTCATGATCCTCGGCGTAAGGGTTCCTGAGATATCATCCGGAAACCATTTTACTATTTCGGGTCACCGTGACCTTGACCTTTGACCTAGTGACCTGAAAATCAATAGGGGTAATCTGCCAGCCATTATCAAACTACCTACGAAGTTTCATGATCCTAGGCATAAGCGTTCTTGAGTTATCATCCGGAAACCATTTTACTATTTCGGGTCACTGTGACCTTGACCTTTGACCTAGTGACCTGAAAATCAATTGGGGTCATCTGAGAGTCATGATCAATCTACCTATCAAGTTTCATGATCCTAGGCCTAAGCGCTCTTGAGTTATCATCTGGAAATTATTTTACTATTTCAGGTCACTGTGACCTTGACCTTTGACCTGAAAATCAATAGGGATCAACTGCGTGTCATGATCAATCTACCTATCAAGTTTCGTGATCCTAGGCCTAAGCGTTCTTGAGTAATCATCCGGAAACCATTTTACTATTTCGGGTCACCGTGACCTTGACCTTTGACCTCAAAATCTATAGAGGTCATCTATGAGTCATTATCAGTGTACCTATGAAGTTTTATGATCCTAGCCCCAAGCGTTCTTGAGTTATCATCCGGAAACCACCTGGTGGACGGACCAACCGACAGACCGACGGACCGACCGACATGTGCAAAGCAATATACCCCCTCTTATTCGAAGGGGGGGATAATTACTTAGAAATTATTAACACACAAGATTAAACAAGAGGGCCTAAAAGGACAAAGGTCGCTCACCTGAGATACAAAGGAACTGACCTGCTCAATGAAGACCCAAGATATCATTAGAACAAATGTTCTGACCAAGTTTCATGAAGAGTGAACAATAAATTTAACTTACAGAGTGCTAACAAGGTTTTACTATAGCCATAGTAGAATACATTCACCAAACCCTTATAGCCATGTTTTTCAACAGACCGGAACCATCTTAAAACTGGTCCAAGATATAATTAACAAGATGTGTTTGTGAAACACTATGTCCCCGTATATGACGTTTGACCTTGAAGGATGACCTTGACCCTTCACCACTCAAAATGTGCAGCTCCATGAGATACACATGCATGTCAAATATAAAATTGCTAGCTTCAATATTGCAGAAGTGACATTACATGAGCAATTTTGACCCATATATTTGACCTTGAAGGATGACCATGACCTTGACCTTTCACCACTCAAAATGTGCAGCTCCATGAGATGCACATGCATGCCAAATATCAAGTTTCTATCTTCAATATTGCAAAAGTACTCATAAAATGAGCGATTTTGGCCACATATATTTGACCTCTGACCTTGAAAGATGACTCTGACCTTGAAGGATGACCTTGACCTTGACCTCTCACCACTCAAAATGTGCAGCTCCATAAGATACACATGCATGCCAAATATCAAGTTGCTATCTTGAATATTGAAATATTGCAAAAGTGTACATTAAATGAGCGATTTTGACCCATATATTTGACCTTTGACCTTGAAGGATGACCTTGACCTTTCAACACTCAAAATGTGCAGCTCCACGAGATACATATGCATGCCAAATATCAAGTTGCTATCTTCAATATTGCAAAAGTTATTGCAAATGTTAAAGTTGGCGCAAACCAACAGACCAACCAACAGACAGGGCAAAAACAATATGTCCCCCACTACTATAGTGGGGGACATAAAAACAAACGTTCATACCAAGCATAATGAAGATTGGAAATTAACGTGACTTTAAGAATGTTAACAAGTTATTACTGTAGCCATATAAGGAAAAATGCCCTGCCTCCTGGCCGCCATGTTTTTTTACCAACCAGAACCATTTTCCAACTTGTCCAAGATATTATTGGGACCAATCTTCTGATTAAGTTTCATTAAGATCAGACAATAAATGTGGCATCAAGAGTTTTAACAAGGTTTTAAGTATAGTAATATATATAGTCATATAAGGAAAAATGCCCCGCCACATTGTGGCCATGTCTTTCAACAGACCAGAACCATTTTCAAACTCGCCCAAGATACATGTATCATTAGAACAAATGTTCTGATTAAGTTTCATGAATGTGACTTTAATAGTGTTAACAAGTTTTTACTATAGCCATATTAGGTAAAATGCCCTGCCCTATGGCAGCCATGATTTTCAACCAACAAAAAACATTTTCGAACTCGTCCAATATCATTGCAACAAATCTTCTGACCAACTTTCATGATGATGGGACAATAAATGTGGCCTCTAAAGTGTTAACAAGGTTTTACAAACGCCATATATAGCCATCTGCAAAAAAGGCCTGACCCCATGTGTCCATGATTTTCAACAGACCAGAATGAGTTTGGAACTCAATCTAGATGTCATTGGGACATCTGTTCTGACCAAGTTTTATGAAGATCGGACCATAAATTTGGCCTCTAGGGTATTAACATGGTTTCACTATAGCCATATAAGAAACAAGAGCACCGCCTTGCGGGTGCAGACCGCTCATCTATTTTCTTTTTAAAGGTGAAGGGACTCTCATTTTCAATCACAAAGGAGGGAGGAGTGGAGTGAAGAGGGGTGTATAGTGTGGGGTTGTGGACATTTATTACACTATCTTCCAAAAAAGCGAAAAAAAAAAAAAAAAAAAAAAAAAAATGGGGGGGGGGGGGGGGGGTATAGTGTGAGGGTGTGGTGATAATTTGTGAGATGATCTTAAAAAAAAAAAAAAAAAAAAAAAAATCAAAAAAAAAAATTTGGGGGGTGGGGTGGGGTGGGGGGGGGTGGGGTGGGGGTATAGTGTGAGGGTGTGGTGGTCATTTGTGAGATGATCTAGAAAAAAAAAAAAATAAAAAAAAATTAAAAAAAATTGGGGGGGGGGGGGAGGGGGGGAGGGGGGGGAGGGGGGGGAGGGCACGGGGGATGGTTTGGGTGAAGTCTATAGTGGTATGTCAGGTAAGAGTAGTTTCATCAAAGTATCAATCAAATCTAATCATAAATAAAGAAGTTATGGCAATTTTAGCAAAATTTAATAATTTGACCTTGAGAGTCAAGGTCATTCAAAGGTCAAAGTAAAATTCAAGTTGCCAGGTACAGTAACCTCATGATAGCATGTAAGTATTTGAAGTTTGAAAGCAATAGCCTTGATACTTCGAGTGGATCGAAACACAAAATTTAACCATATATTAAAAGTTACTAAGTCAAAAAAGGGCCATAATTCCGTAACAATGACAACCAGAGTTATGCAACTTGTCCTTTTACTGTACCCTTATGATAGTTTGTGAGTGTTCCAAGTATGAAAGCAGTATCTATGATACTTTAGGGGTAAAGTGACCAAAACATAAATCTTAACCAAATTTTCAATTTTCTAAGTATAAAGGGCCCATAATTCCGTCCAAATGCCAGTATGAGTTACATAACTTTGCCTGCACCGTCCCCTTATGATAGTTCATAAATCTTGCAAGTATGAAAGCAATAGCTTTGATACTGTAGGAATAAAGTGGACCTAAACACAAAACTTAATCATATTTTCGATTTTCTAAGTATAAAAAGGGCACATAATTCTGTCAAAATGCCAGTCAGAGTTACATTACTTTGCCTGCACAGTCCCCTTATGATAGTTAGTAAGTGTTGCAAGTATGAAAGCAATAGCTTTGATGCTTAAGGAATAAAATGGACCTAAACACAAAACTTAACCAAAATTGTCAATTTTCTAAGTATAAAAAGGGCACATAATTCTGTCAAAATGCATGCCAGAGTTATCTAACTTTGCCTGCCCAGTCCCCTCATGATAGTTAGTAAGTGTACCAAGTTTGAATGCAATAGCATTGATACTTACTGAGAAAAGTGGAACTAAACGCAAAACTTAACCAAAATTTTCCATTTTTTAAGTATAAAAAGGGCACATAATTCTGTCAAAATGCACGCCAGAGTTATCTAACTTTGCCTGCCTAGTCCCCTCATGATAGTAAGTAAGTGTACCAAGTTTGAATGCAATAGCATTGATACTTTCTGAGAAAAGTGGACCTAAACGCAAAACTTAACCGGACGCCGACGCCAACGCCAACGCCGACGCCAAGGTGATGACAATAGCTCATAATTTTTTTTCAAAAAATAGATGAGCTAAAAATGCCCCGCCAATTGGCAGCCATGTTTTTCAAGCAAACGTAACCATTTTCAAACTCGTCCAAGATATCTTTGAGACCAATCTTCTGACCAAATTTCATGAAGATTGGACAATAAATGTGGCCTCTGGACTGTGCACAAGGCAAATGTTGATGTAGCACAACATACAACAGACTAAAGGCGATCACAAAGCTCACCATGAGTACATTGTGCTCAGGTGAGCTAAAAACAAATATTCTGACCAAGTGTTATAAAGATTGGACAATATTTGATGTGACTTTTATAGTGTTAACAAGTTTTTACTATAGCCATATTAGGAACAAGAGGGTCAAGATGGCCCTAGTTCGCTCACCTGTTTTTACAAGGCCTTGTTCATTGCTTAGTTGAAAATTCAGTACTCAAGAGCATATTAGATTGGTTCTCTTCTGTTTGCTTTTGCAGTGTGAGCATATGATTAATTCTGATTGAGTACAGTCCATTTGCATGGATCTTTTGCAATGCAAACATTTGCAAGTAATGCTAATTCTACATGTGTTTACAAGGTTTTTGTACGATTTGGACCTTGTGACAAAGATTTTGACCCCACATGACCCAATGTCAAACTTTGCCTAGATATCATCAAATAATTACATCTTCTGTCACATTCATATAAATGCTGCATTCTGATTGGATAATTTGTTCATGTGACCGGTTTTTCATTTTCGATGAACCCACTTCGTATGCAAATTTAATCATGAATATTCATGGCGCTACTTTCTGGCCATAAACAAGTTGCCAAAATGACGTTATGTTTTGCGCGAAACTGAATGACGTTTTTTATTGGACAATAGAGAAATGACGTTATATTTTTTGCGCAACCTTCCACAATATACTGTTTTACGGAGATGAAACCAAAACTGAAAATAGATTCATACGCTAGATTAAAAAGGACTTTTATGACCCTTACCTCGATAGTATTTCAGCTTAAAGATCATTTTCTGCTGTAATTATAAGAATTGAATAGCATTTTTCTGCATTTCATCGGTGTATGAACTGTCGGGGAAAATACACCTAATTTATGCATAAACGCCGTTGGCGTTTATGACAATTAGGCGTAATTTTCCCGACAGCTCATACACCGATGTAATGCAGAAACATGCTATTCAATTCTGAAGTAAAACATCCTGGTCAAGTATCATCATTATTGGACCAAAACTATGGCCTCTAGTGTGTTTACAAGGTAAAACATCCTGGTCAAGTATCATCATTATTGGACCAAAACTATGGCCTCTAGTGTGTTTACAAGGTAAAACATCCTGGTCAAGTATCATCATTATAGGACCAAAACTATGGCCTCTAGTGTGTTTACAAGGTTTTTGTAAGATTAGACCCCATGAACTAGATTTTGTCCACACATTATCAAACGTCAAACTTGACCTAGATATTGTCCAGACAAACATCCTGGTCAAGTTTCATCATTATTGAACCAAAACTATGGCGTATGGAGTGTTTACGAGGTTTTTGTAAGATTTGACCTGGTTACCTATATTTTGACCCTCATGACCAAACATCAAACTTTGCTTACAAAAATAAATATTATGACCAACATTCATACAATCTGAAACAAAATTGTGACCTCTTGAGTGTTTACAAGGATTTTGTATAATATAATAAAAATTTTGACAATCTATAGGCAATAATTCTAGCATTTATTATGCGATTTTGCTCATTATTAAACTTGACAGAGATCTTAAGGTGATATAGCTTCTCAGCAATTTTGATAAAGAATGCTTGAGAAATGTGAATGCTAGAGCATTTACAAACAAAATGTGGACGGACGGTGGGACGACAGACAAAGACTGATCCTAAAACCTCACCTGAGCAATCAGGTGAGCTGAAAAGTGTGTGTTTTTTGACCGATCTGAGCCATTTTCCATCTTGTCCGAGATATCAATAAAACCAATGTCTTGACTAAGTTTCACGATGATTAAGCAAAAAATGTGACTTCTAGAGTGTTCACAAGGTATCTCTATAGTCATATAAGGAAAACTGCCCATTCCCCCCCTGGCGGCCATGTTTTTATACCGATCAGAACCATTTTCGTACACATCTGAGATATATATAAAACCAATGTTTTCACCACGTTGCATGATGATTGGGCAAAAAATGTGACTTCTAGAGTGTTCACAAGCTTTTTTTACTATATAAATATAAGGAAAATGCACCACCAACCCTGGCAGCCATGTTTTTCAACGGACCGGAACCGTTTTCAAACTCAACTCTTGTATCTAGGCAACAAATGTTCTGACCAAATTTCATGACGATTGGACCAAAAATATGACTTCTAGAGTGTTCACATGTTTTCACTATATACATATAGAGAAAACTGCACCACCCCCTGGTGGCCATGTTTTTTTACTGATCTGGACCATTTTTGAACTCGTCCAAGAATGCAATAAATCAAGTTCCATGATGATTGTGCAAAAATTGTGACTTCTAGAGTGATTACAAGGTTTCTCTATATCCAAATAAGGAAAACTGCCCCCCCCCACTGGCGGCCATGGTTTTCAACGGACCGGAACCACTCAACCAACATATCATTAAGACAAACATTTTGACAAAGTGACATGAAGATTGGGCTTGAAATGTGACTTCTACAGTGTTTACGTTTTTCTTTTTTTGACCTAGTTTTTGACCCAGCATGACCAAGTTTAAAACTCGATCGAGGTATCATTGGGACAAATCTTCTGACCAAGTTTCATGAAGATCGGACAAGAAATGTGGCCTCTAGAGTGATTACAAGGTTTCTCTATAGCCAAATAAGGAAAACTGCCCCGCCCACTGGCAGCCATGGTTTTCAACAGACTGGAACCACTTTTGAACAAACATATCATTAAGACAAACATTTTTACAAAGTAACATGAAGATTGGGCATGAAATGTGACTTCTATAGTGTTTACAAGGTTTTTCATTTTTTTGACCTAGTGACCTAGTTTTTTGACCCTGCATGACCCAGTTTCAAACTAAATCCAGGTATCATTGGGACAAATCGACCAAGTTGCATGAAGATCGGACAAGAAAATGTGGCCTCTAGTGTTTACAAGGTTTCTCTATAGCCAAATAAGGAAAACTGCCCCGCCCACTGGCGGCCATGTTTTTCAACGCACCAGAACCACTTTTGAACTCAACCAACATATTATTAAGACAAACATGTTGACAAAGTTACATGAAGATTGGGCATGAAATGTGACTTCTACAGTGTTTACAAGATTTTTCTTTCTTATGACCTAGTGACCTAGTGTTTAACCCAGCATGGCCCAGTTTCGAACTCGATCGAGGTATTGTTGGGACATTGTTTTTCAACCAACCAAAAACATTTTGGAACTTGTTCAAGATATCATTAGAACGAATGTTCTGACCTAGTATCATGAGGATTGGACAATAAATATTTCTTTTAGAGTGTTAACAAGTTTTTACAATAGCCATATATGGAAAAATGCCCCTCACCCTGGTGGCCATGTTTTTCAACCAACCGGACCCATTGTCGAACTTGTCCAAGATATTGTTGGGACAAAATTTTCTGCCCAAGTTTCATGAAGATCAGACAATCAATGTGGTCTCTATAGAGTGTTAACAGGGTTTTACTATAGCCATTTACAGCCATATTAGGAAAAATGCCCCGCCCCTAGTGGCCATGTCTTTCAACCAATTGGAATCATTTTCGAATGTGTCCACGATATCATTGGGACGAATCTTCTGACCAAGTTTCATGAAGATCTGACAATAAATGTGGCCTCTAGAGTGTGAACAAGGTTTGACTATAGCCATTTCAGGAAAAATGACCCGCCCCCTGGCGACCATGTTTTTCAAGCAACCGTGACCATTTTCAAACTTGTCCAAGATATCATTGAGACTAATATTCTGACCCAATTTCATTAAGATCAGACAATAAATGTGGCTTCTATTAACGTTCTGTTAACAAGGCAAATGTTGAAACCACACAACGCACAACGGACATAAGGTGATCACAAAAGCTCACCATGAGCACATTGTGCTTAGGTGAGCTAAAATAAAATAAGAACTGTACCATGATTAAGATTCACATTCAAGTCACTCATGTCGGAGCCTTCGCTTTCCTCTCTTCGAGTCTTTACTTGGTTGATATCAACCAAATCGACGGCATTCACTGGTTTAACAGAAAGAATACACATCTGTGTCTCAAAAATACATGTATTTAATATTAGTTAAAGATGCAAACATATAAAGGAATCAAATACCCCTGATGTTATTAACATATAAGCAAAATTTCTCAAATTTCTGAAGTTCTTTAAAAAAGCTTTGAACTTTATGGACCCTAAACAGCATTAAAGAATGTACCTGAAGGGATAAGGCTGTGACACAAGATACAAAGTAAATGTGTTTTAATTTATTTTCTTACGTTGGCTCCGCAAGTTTACTTCAGGTGGAACCCCTCTTCTACTTGGCCTTGTTGCTCCTGTCAAGGATTGCACTATGGGGTCTGGCCTCTCTGCGTCTATCACCAGGTCATCAGAGACTCTGTTTTCTGTCACTGCCCTTATTGCCAGGTCAGTAGATGGTACTTGTTCTGTACCTATGCATAGAATTAGGCCTGAAGTAAGATTCGTTTAAATCACAGTATACATGTTGATAGTCTGCATAATTCTTTATGTGTAGTTATAGTATTGATGTAAGTTATGCCAAAGAAATTTCTTGAAGAAAGTGTGCAAGCTGAGATGGTCTTATAAATAGCATAGGACACATTAATGTTAGGATACAATTGTTGTCAGAGCATATCTGCTAAGCCTCAACATTATTGTATGCTTACTTTCAGTCAGTAATTGTGTTCACTTGTATTTGTTCAATCATCTTCAAACAAATCACATTCACATAAAATTGTTACAGTGAACACTCCTTAACAATAGAGCTCCACCACAGGTACAACTACAAGCAAACCCACTCTGCTAGAAAAATTGGAGCAAATAATAAAAGAGAGAACTTTGGGCATCAAGAAATTTTACAGCGAAACTGTTAATAAAGGAACTTGAAACACAACCAATCATAAAGAATAAAAGCTGATTTATTGTATAGAGGATTTAATATATCAGTACAGGACCTGATAACAAAATCAGACGACATTTTATGAGACTAAAACATGAGAATAAAAACGGTTTTAGAACGAAACAACAACGAACTGAGGAAAAGCAAATAGTTTATTATCAGTTTCTAAAAATGTTGTGCTTTGATAATTAAGGATTAGGGTCATTGAATCACATATCATAGTAGTAAAATAGAGGCTGAAGAAGTATTTCTTCATACCAGAAAATTATACACAGAAACAGAATAAAACACCCTATGCCAATACCATGTAAAATGAGGACAATACCTATTATGAATACATTATGCTACACGTCTTATTTTATTTGAAATAATGCATTATAATGCATGACTAATGATTGCCATTAAGTTTTTTAAACTAAAAAGTTCATCATGACTATTATTGGTTTTGATAGGAAACATGCTCATACCATCCAACACAACAGGAGTAGCAGTACATGTAGATGAAACCACAATTGGTTCAAGTATCGATCTGTTTTCCCCGGTATCACTCACTAAAAATCCAGAACAAAACATACTGCATGGTCAACACATGTTTGTGTTATTATTCATATTATTAACTATCAAGTTAAAAAAAATACATGTAAAAGGCGGATGGCGCGAGGCCAGCTTTGTCCCCAGAGGTCAGATGTACACCAATATTTTATAGGACTTACATACACTGTTACACACCAACTATAAAACTTCAGCCCCTTTTAGATTCAGAGACTTTTTAATTTTCATTTCAGCACTAACAATTGTGCCCGTTACCAGTTGCAAAATTGCAAAACTTGTCAATTTTGATACAAATGAGTGTTTTTATCATACTACCTAATGCTAGATATAACAAGACTATTGCCAAGCAATAAAAGTCCCCTACCGGCTCCACCATTGTCAGAAATTCCACCATTGTCAGAATATTTTTTTATTTGTTGCCATAGCAACCAGAATTTTTGACGTAGGAACAAAATGAAATGACGGGCATAATGTCCATATTGCCATCTATCCATGTTCCAAGTTTCATGAAACAAGGGCTGTTTGTAAAACATGCATGCCCCCCATATGGGCTCTCCGTTGTAGTGAGAGCCATTGTGCGAATATGTTTTTTGTCACTGTGACCTTGACCTTTGACCTAGTGACCTGAAAATCAATAGGGGTCATCTGCCAGTCATGATCTATGTACCTATGAAGTTTCATGATCCTAGCCATAAGCATTCTTGAGTTATCATCCGGACACCATTTTACTATTTCGGGTCACTGTGACCTTGACCTTTGACCTAGTGACCTGAAAATAAATAGGGGTCGTCTGCGAGTCATGATCATTCTACCTATCAAGTTTCATGATCCTAGGAATAAGCATTCTTCAGTTATCATCCGGAAACCATTTTACTATTTCGGGTCATCGTGACCTTGACCTTTGACCTAGTGACCTGAAAATCAATAGGGGTCATCTGCGAGTCATGATCAATCTACCTATCAAGTTTCATGATCCTAGGCCTAAGCGTTCTTGAGTTATCATCCGGAAACTATTTTACTATTTCGGGTCACTGTGACCTTGACCTTTGACCTAGTGACCTCAAAATCAATATGGGTCATCTGCGAGTCCTGATTAATTTACCTATCAAGTTTCATGATCCTAGGCCTAAGCGTTCTCGAGTTATCATCCGGAAACCATTTTACTATTTTGGGTCACTGTGACCTTGACCTTTGATCTAGTGACCTCAAAATCAATAGGGGTCATCTGCGAGTCATGATCAATCTACCTATTAAGTTTCATGATCCTAGGCCTAAGCGTTCTTGAGTTATCATCCGGAAACCATTTTACTATTTCGGGTCACCGTGACCTTGACCTTTGACCTAGTGACCTCAAAATCAATAGGGGTCATCTGCGAGTCATGATCAATGTACCTATGAAGTTTCATGATCCTAGGCCCAAGGGTTCTTGAGTTAATCGTCTGACAACCACCTGGTGGACGGACCGACAGACAGACCGACATGAGTAAAGCAATATACCCCCTCTTCTTCGAAGGGGGGCATAAAAATATTAAGAACTTTCAAAGTTATCGCAGGATCCAGAAAAACACCATTTTCAGCAGTATTTCTAGTCTATTTGTTTCCATAGCAACCAGAATTTTAGACGTAGGAACAAAATGAAATGACGTGCATAATGTCCATATTGCCATCTATCCATGTTTCAAGTTTCATGAAAAAAAAAAGAACTTTTAAAGTTATCGCAGGATCCAGAAAACCACCATTTTCAGCATTATTTGTAGTTTATTTGTTGCCATAGCAACCACAATTTTTGACGTAGGAACAAAATTAAATGACTTGCATAATGTCCATATTGCCATCTATCCAAGTTTGAAGTTTCATGAAAAAATATTAAGAACTTTTAAAGTTATCGCAGGTTCCAGAAAAAACACCATTTTCAGCAGTATTTCTAGTCTATTTGTTGCCATAGCAACCACAATTTTTGACGTAGGAACAAAATGAAATGACGTGCATAATGTCCATATTGCTACATTGTATCTATCCATGTTTCAAGTTTCATGAAAAAATATTAAGAACTTTTAGAGTTATCGCAGGATCCAGAAAAAAAAACATTTTCAGCAGTATTTATAGTCTATTTGTTGTCATAGCAACCACAATTTTTGACGTAGGAACAAAATGAAATGACATGCATAATGTCATATTGCCATCTATCCATATTCCAAGTTTCATGAAACAAGGGCTGTTTGTAAAACATGCATGCCCCCCATATGGGCTCTCCGTTGTAGTGAGAGCCATTGTGTGAATATGTTTTTTGTCACTGTGACATTGACCTTTGACCTAGTGACCTGAAAATCAATAGGGGTCATCTGCCAGTCATGATCAATGTACCTATCAAGTTTCATGATCCTAGCCATAAGCATTCTTGAGTTATCATCCAGACACTATTTTACTATTTCTGGTCACCGTGACCTTGACCTTGGACCTAGTGACCTGAAAATCAATAGGGGTCATCTGCGAGTCATGATCATTCTACCTATCAAGTTTCATGATCCTAGGAATAAGCGTTCTTCAGTTATCATCCGGAAACCATTTTACTATTTCGGGTCATCGTGACCTTGACCTTTGACCTAGTGACCTCAAAATCAATAGGGGTCATCTGCGAGTCATGATCAATCTACCTATCAAGTTTCATGATCCTAGGCCTGAGCGTTCTTGAGTTATCATCCGGAAACCATTTTACTATTTCGGGTCACTGTGACCTTGACCTTTGACCTAGTGACCTCAAAATCAATAGGGGTCATCTGCGAGTCCTGATCAATCTACCTATCAAGTTTCATGATCCTAGGCCTAAGCGTTCTTCAGTTATCATCCGGAAACCATTTTACTATTTCGGGTCACTGTGACCTTGACCTTTGATCTAGTGACCTCAAAATCAATAGGGGTCATCTGCGAGTCATGATCAATCTACCTATCAAGTTTCATGATCCTAGGCCTAAGCGTTCTTGAGTTATCATCCGGAAACCATTTTACTATTTCGGGTCACCGTGACCTTGACCTTTGACCTAGTGACCACAAAATCAATAGGGGTCATCTACGAGTCATGATCAATGTACCTATGAAGTTTCATGATCCTAGGCCCAAGCGTTCTTGAGTTATCGTCTGACAACCACCTGGTGGACAGACCGACAGACCGACATGAGCAAAGCAATATACCCCCTCCTCTTCGAAGGGGGGCATAAAAATATTAAGAACTTTTAGAGTTATTGCAGGATCCAGAAAAAAACACCATTCAGCAGTATTTCTAGTCTATTTGTTGCCATAGCAACCACAATTTTTGACGTAGGAACAAAATGAAATGACGTGCATAATATCCATATTGCCATCTATCCATATTCCTAGTTTAACGAAAAAAATATTAAGAACTTTTAGAGTTATCGCAGGATCCAGAAAAGTGTGACGGACTGACGGATACAAAACCATAAGTCCCCTCCGGTGAAACCGGTAGGGGACTAAAAAGACGGATGGCGTGAGGCCAGCTTTGGCCCCAGAGGTCAGATGTACACCAATATTTTATAGGACTTACATACACTGTTACACACCAACTATAAAACTTCAGCCCCTTTTAGATTCAGAGACTTTTTAATTTTCATTTCAGCACTAACAATTGTGCCTGTTCTCAATTGCAAAATTGCAAAACTTGCCAATTTTGATACAAATGAGTATTTTTATCATACTTCCTAATGATAGATATAATAAATGGAGGGAAATCAAAAATATTCCCTCATGGTAATTTGCAACTCAAGTTCGCATCCACATCCAAACACCGTCCAGAGGTGTGGGATATAATGATTCCATGCAATGAGGTAGGAAATAATGTTAAACAAAAGTTAGAATTATCTCAGTGTTAGAAGTGTGATTGATTAATGTACAGAGTCATTTTAAAATATCAGAATGAATGGCATAGTTATAGCCCGGACAAGTTCATGTATGGCTTTTTTTACTTTTGAACTCCAAGTGTGACCTTGACCTTGGAAATATTGAAGGAATTCTTTCACATGACAAACCATCCAATAATTTTCGAACAAATGTACAGAGTAATTTGAAAATCTCACAATAAATGACATACTTATGTTCCAGACAAGATCATTTATGACCATTTCTGACCTTTGAACTCAAAGTCTGACATTGATGTTGGAGATATCGATGTAATTCTTTCGCATGCCACACCGTCCAATGATGGTGAACAAATGTGCCACATGATTTTAAAATCTCACAATGAACGACATAGTTATGGCCCAGACAAGCTCATTTATGGCCATTTTTGACCTTTGAACTCACAAGTGTGACCTTGACCTTGGAGATATTGACGTAATTCTTTCGCATGACACACCTTTGAATGATGGTGAACAAATAAGCCGAATGACTTCCAATTCATACAATAAATAACAAAGTTATGGCCTTGACAAGCATTTGACCTTTGAACTCCAAGTGTGACCTTGGACTTGGAGATATTGGCATACTTCTTTGCATGACACACCGTCCCTTGATGGTGTACAAATGTACCAAGTCATTTTAAAATTTAACGATAAATGACAGCATTTTCTGGACAGACAGAAAGACGTGATTCCTATATAGCCCCCATACCAATGGTAATGGGGGTATAAAAACTAATGAGAATACAAATGGTTTCAGAAATGAAACAAAAACAAACTGAGGAAAGGCAAATTTTTTTTATTAGTTTCTGAAAATGTTTAATCACATATTATAGTAAAATAGAGGCTGAAGAAGTATTTCTTCATACCAGAAAATTATACACAGAAACAGAAAAAAACACCCTATGCCAATACCATGTAAAATGAGGACAATACCTATTATGAATACATTATGCTACACGTCTTATTTTATTTGAAATAATGCATTATAATGCATGACTAATGATTGCCATTAAGTTTTTTAAACTAAAAACTTTATCATGACTATTATTGGTTTTGATAAGAAACATGCTCATACCATCCAACACAACAGGAGTAGCAGTAGATGAAACCACAATTGGTTCAAGCATCGATCTGTTTTCCCCGGTATCACTCACTAAAAATCCAGAACAAAACATACTGTATGGTCAAAGACAAAACATACTGTATGGTCAACAACAAAACATACTGTATGGCCAACACATGTACTTCATCATGCAGATTATTTACTATCAAGTTTATAAAAATACATGTACTGGGACAGATTGCCTGAGGCCAGCTTTCACCCCAGGGGTCAGATGTTGATCAATGTTTTAGAAGACTTACATACATGTACACTGTTACACACCAACTGTAGAACTTCAGCGCCTTTTAGTTTCAGAATTTTTTTTAATTTAGATTTCAGCAAAATAAATTGTATTTTGTTACCAGTTGCAAAATTGCAAATCTGTACCTATATGGAAACAAATGAGTGTTTTTATAATACTACCTAATGATAGATATAACTAGAGCTTTGTCACAGACATGACGTAAACCCCTACATGCTGCATTGACACAGCAAATTTGGATGCTGTCTTTACAAAATAAGAGAAGCTACTTTATGGCAATTTTTAAGAATTATTATGCCATTATCAATTATGGACATTTAGATCTTTGAACTCCTGAATTCTTTTGCATGAGACGCCATCCAATGACTGTGAACAAAATGAATGTAAACAGTAATTTTAAAATCTCACAATGAATGACATACATGTAGTTATGGCCCAGACAAGCTCACTTATGGCCATTTTTTACTTTTGAACTCCATGTGTGGCCTTAACCTTGGAGATATCAACATAATTCTTTTGCATGACACACCGTCCCATGATGGTGAACAAATGTTAAATCTAACGATAAATTACATAGTTATGGTTTGGAAAAACGTTCAGTTTAAAATGCACAAAGTGACCCCGTGACCTAGTTTTTGACCCGGCATGACCCATATTCAAACTTGACCTATACATTATCTAGATCCAACTTCTGACCAAGTTTGGTGAGGATCGGATGAAATTTTCAGGACAGACACAGTGTTCGAAATTCGCACTAGTCCTATAGCCTGGGGCTAGTTGATCTCGTTTGGGCTACTGAATTTCCCTATGTACTAGACAGGCTAGTGATTTTTCTATTTTTTGAAAATCATATGCACAACAAGATGTGTTTGTGAAACACAATGTACCCCTATATGATGTTTGACCTTGTAGGATGACCTTGACCTTGTGAAGGATGACCTTGACCTTTCACCACTCAAAATGTGCAGCTCCATGAGATACACATGCATGCCAAATATCAAGTTGCTATCTTCAATATTGCAAAAGTATTCATAAAATAAGCGATTTGGGCCACATATATTTGACCTCTGACCTTGAAGGATGACCTGGACCTTGATCTTTCACCACTCAAAATGTGCAGCTCCATGAGATGCACATGCATGCCAAATATCAAGTTGCTATCTTCAATATTGCAAAAGTATTTATAAAATAAGTGATTTGGGCCACATTATTTGACCTCTGACCTTGAAGGATGACCTTGACCTTGACCTTTCACCACTCAAAATGTGCAGCTCCATGAGATACACATGCATGCCAAATATCAAGTTGCTATCTTCAATATTGCAAAAGTATTCATAAAATGAGCGATTTTGGCCACATATATTTGACCTTGAAGGATGCCCTTGACCTTTCACCACTCAAAATGTGCAGCTTCATGAGATACACATGCATGCCAAATATGAAGTTGCTATCTTCAATATAGCAAAAGTTATTGCAAAATGTTAAAGTTGGCGCAAACAGACAGACCAACAGACAGACCAACAGACCAACAGACAGGGCAAAAACAATATGTCCCCCACTACTATAGTGGGGGACATAAAAATATTATTTTCATCCATCGTTTGAACCATATCTAGCGTTTATTTAGCGTCGTATCGGGTGAAGATCGAATGAGAACTACTTGAATTAGAGAGCAGACATGAAAAGTGTGACTGACGGACATACAGACTGACCTACCGACCGACAGTGCGATAATTATATGCCGCCTGTTGGGGGCATAAAAAACTAAAATATCTTGAGCTTTAAATATTATTTACAAATGCCACAAATTTGGATGGACAGTGAATTAACTTATGAATTACTGTTGATCTGAACATATTCTTGAAAGCACACAATTAAATATCACCACGCACAATCTAATGAATTTTGTTGTTCGTTAAGTAACTTGAATTTAAAAAAAACAATATGTGTTACTAAATTTGAAAGAGACACTATAATGTGTTACTACAATAACATGATATGTTCGAATATCAATTTAGATACCTGGTGTTGATTCTATTGGTAAAGACGGGGTCATCAAGTACTTAAGCTCTGTATTTTCATCATCCTGATCAACAACATTGGCTGGAATTACATAATAACACAAAGTAAATTTATGAATATCAACAAAATTTAATTGGTCATTATTCTTCAAGTACAAAGCACAATAAAAATGTGCTTTATAAGTGAGTTGTTTTAATAATAACGGAGTATTATAATTCATAAGTGATAATTGTTTATGAATAATTCTTACACAGCACTCGACTTGTTTTCTATACATGTAGACAAAGAAGGAAATAAAGTGTGGGTTATTCTGCAATAACTTATGGGCGGAGCTTAATGTTTCAAAAATAGGTCCGAAAAACTAAAGAAAAAATTGCAGTAAAATGCATGTGCTAAAACCCGCTCTTAAATAAATGTAATAAAATGTAGCATGTATATAAATGTAATGAAACAACAAATTGTATATTTGGTGATAAGTGGCATAACCTTGCCTACAAAGAATGTTATTTGTTAGGAAACGTAATTCAGAAAACATGTAGCATCAATAAACATGACGTCATTAACTTTCTATGATTGTTGTTTTCATTAAAAGTGACGTCATTTGCAAAATATTTATGAATGAAAACGACGTCATATGTTTGTACAATTCAATGACATCACTAAATAGTGAACTTTGTACTTAGAAGGGCGGAGTATTGAAAAATATAGTTCACGTCCTAAAGCTTGAACCACATCAATCAGAATCGTGTAAGAATCAAACTCGTGATTTAATACTTACTCATCTATACTCCTTGCTGTGGATTATTCAACAACAAACCATGATAGAAAAATATTATTATAGAATGATCCCTGTGATAAATGTAAATACCAATAGAATGAGTTAAGTTTATGTCATAAACATTATAGGATGCTCTTTTAGTTTTGTCTCGGGAATCTCTCAAAGAATTGGTTTGTGCATCAGGGCAAATTTAGGATGGATTAACTGCCATCTTGATTTTTATCTTAACCAATTCCACTTGAGCAGCATGTAATGACCAGATTTTTTTCTCTCAATGTCAATACAAGAGTTCCGCGGTCGGAGATGACCGCATTGAAGCCGGATTTTTGATTTAAATGACAGGAAAGTACCTTTCGTGTTTTTGTCAATGCAATACTTAAATTACTGAAATATTGTTTAAAGGTCAAAATGAAATGTAAGTACTTTTCAAGGCATGAGCAAACCTTGTGTTATGTTTTGAATGCATATAACAATTTTAACATTTTAACATTGAAGGTCACAGTGACCTTGACCTTCAAATGAATGACATTGAAATGAGCAGTGGTGATCTTCTAGTACTGGCCAACCTTTATGTCAAGTTTGAAGACTCTAGGTACAAGCATACCAAAGTTATAACATGGAATAAGAACTTTAACATTTTTACCTACCAAAGTTAAAAGAACTTTAACATTTTTACATTCAAGGTCACAGTGACCTTGACCTTAGAATGAATGACCTTGAAATGACCAGTGGTCATCTAAGTGTGCTTGCAAACCTTCATGTCAAGTTTGAAGACTCTATGTCCAAGCATACCAAAGTTATAACAATTTTAACATTTTAACATTTAAGGTCACAGTGACCTTGACCTTCAAATGAATGACATTGAAATGACCAGTGGTCATCTTCTAGTACTGGCCAATCTTTATTTCAAGTTTGAAGACTCTAGGTACAAGCATACCAAAGTTATAACATGAAATAAGAACTTTAACATTTTTACATTCAAGGTCACAGTGACCTTGACCTTCAAATGAATGACCTTGAAATGTCCAGTGGTTACTTACTAGTTCTGGCCAACCTTCATGTCAAGTTTCAAGACTCTAGGTCCAAGCATACCAAAGTTATAACAACTTTAACATTTTTACATTCAAGGTCACAGTGACCTTGACCTTCAAATGAATGACCTTGAAATGTCCAGTGGTTACTTACTAGTTCTGGCCAACCTTCATGTCAAGTTTCAAGACTCTAGGTCCAAGCATACCAAAGTTATAACAACTTTAACATTTTTATATTGAAGGTCACAGTGACCTTCACCTTCAAATGAATGACCTTGAAATGACCAGTGGTCATCTGTTAATCCTGGCCAACCTTCATGTCAAGTTTGAAGACTCTAGGTCCAAGCATACCAAAGTTATACCATGAAATAAGAACTTTAACATTTTTACATTCAAGGTCACAGTGACCTTGACCTTCAAATGAATGACCTTGAAATGACCAGTGGTTACTAACTAGTTATGGCCAACCTTCATGTCAAGTTTCAAGACTCTAGGTCCAAGCATACCAAAGTTATAACAACTTTAACATTTTTTATATTGAAGGTCACAGTGACCTTGACCTTCAAATGAATGACCTTGAAATGACCAGTGGTCATCTGTTAATCCTGGCCAACCTTCATGTCAAGTTTGAAGACTCTAGGTCCAAGCATACCAAAGTTATACCATGAAATAAGAACTTTAACATTTTCGAGCACGCCGCCACCCCGCCCCGCCCGCCCGCCCGCCCCCCCCGCCCGCCCGACAACATCAATCTATAAGCCGAGATTTTTTCAAAAAAAATCCGGCTAAAAATCAAAACATAAAGTTTGCTCAATTATTTGTCAACGTTGCGTAAGAGGTCATTTTCAGTTGACATTTCATTTAAATCATTTTCATTTAAATTGATTGGTTATTGAAAGACCATCTGAACATGACCCCTAATAAAATGCCATCAAAACAAGTCAGTGGATAGTATAGAAACAAGAGCACCGCATAACGGGTGCCACGCTCCGCTACGGGTGAAGTTTTGAATAAATTAAAGCTTGTCATAATTTTTCTTTTGAGGTCGCAGTGACCTTGACCTTTGACCTAGTGACCCCAAAATGGGTGCTGCGTGTAGAACTCATCAAGGTGCATCTAAATATGAAGTTTCAAAGTTGCAGGTGGAAGCACTTTGATTTTAAAGCCAATGTTAAGGTTTTAGCACGACGCGAACGGTGGACGTCAGACGACGAGCTGGCTATGACAATACCTCGGGTTTTCTCCGAAAACGCAGAGCTAAAAACAGACTGGACGAGATATAAATGAGATTGAATTGTTGATGTCCCAAAGTTTGAATATATGAACGTTTTGTATATAACACTACTCTAATTAAGATTCTTTATCCTTTAAAACCAATAGTTGGGATTGTGTGCCGAAATGTTAAAACAAAAATGTTTTCATTCAAAGACTACATACTCATTATACAGATCATTTCGTTACGATTTCTTTCCAAAAGATAATTAATTTTGCAGAAGAGAATGTTTTTTACAATCTTTGTAAGAACTTTTTATTTTGCAGCAGTAACAATCATGTGCTGTTATATACCTGTGGAATTTACACTTTCCTGCACATCATTCATTTGCCCATCAGAGGTTGCCCGGTGGAGAGGTCCATCAATATAGATTCTGCGTTTCCCCTTCAAATCAATAACCTCTCCTAAGGAAAGATACCGTATTAGTGCATTATTAACCCTCACTGTTTAATTGTACATGTTTGATGACCAATGTGAAGAAGACCTACATCATTATAATCTAGCAAGGCCACATGTAAAATGTTTCTTCCTGTTATGACAAAGGTTTTGCTTCGCAACATAAATACTCTCAATTTTATTGTTTCACAATAAATTTCTAATTTGGAGTCATCCATATCTCTACCATCGCTTGTCATGAACAACACAAATTGTTAGAAATTGACAACACCAATTGCCTTTCTTAACAATTTAAGCTGTTGAAACATGCAGTTTTGCGAATATCCTATATAGTGGAAGAGTTTCAAGTAAAGCAATAACAAATAAGAGCCCCAGATATGCTTGGTAAATTATAAAACAATAGTTTTATTTGAAGAACCTACAATTGTAATTAATTGAGGCCATCCTTAAAAAATTGTTTGTTTGGCATAACCTGACCCAGGTAAATTTGGGTGGGTAGGTAGGTAGGGATTTTTTTTTTTGTATTTTTTTTTCTGACATTGAACTCCGACATATACCAAACTGAAAGGTAATTATCAAATAAAGCTCCAAGTCTTCCGCCTCTGGTAAAGATTTTTCTGCACCGTCCGTATCATCGCACGTGTATTCGTATGTCTTTTTTTTCTATAAAGAACTTTGAAAATATAATATAATCGACGAAAAATACTTTATCTGAAAACGACAGTCCGAAAAATTGTATGCATTTTGCACATGAAATAAAATGTGCATATCGTTTGACTACAGAAAATGAAAACAAGTAAGCTAGCAAATATGTAATTAACATACTATTTGGTTGACATATTACTTTACAATAGCATAGTTTGTGAGTAAAAAACAACAAAGTAATTACTAGTATAACATTTTAATTTCAATCAAGAACAGAAAGGTGCAACATCTTTGACATGTAACTTATTATTTAATTATCATCCTTTAATTCAGATCGATAGTCGGTAGAAATTGTAAAGTGATCAGCTTAAAAATAATTTATTGAGTGTTACGCTTCTTTTCATTTGCTTATTTTTTATACGACTTTTGCCATCAGCCGTTATATTGTAGGCAGATGACTATATCAACTGTGTATTCCATTATCTGCGCATAAATGACCCAATATTACCCGATAGCGAACTCAATGTTGATTGGCCAGCTACCATATACGCTTCAAATTGTTCATGTAAACAAAGAGAAAAATAGTTATAAAAAAACACTCTGGATTAAAATGGCAGATGTTTTCAATGAAATTTAACGAGATTTAAGCATATTCGCAAATTATATTTTTCTTGAGCCCAATTTGCTATACTTTCGCTTTGGCGAATGACAGCGCAAGCGCTGTAATAGTGAGCATTTATTCCAATAATAACACGTTTGCAATGCTCACGCTGTTGTTCGCCATTTGAGTCATTTGCGAAAATATTGAGAATTTGGCTCAAGAAAAATATAAATTGCGAAAATGTGAAAATCTAGTAAAATTTTGTTGAAAACATCCCCCATTTTAATCCGCACTGGTTTTCTATATTTGTCTCTTTGTTTCAATGAAAGTATTTGCAATTCGAACAGTAAACGAAACCCGGTCTGTACCCGATTAGACATTGCTTGACCTTATTGTTAATGAAGTGCAAATGATAGCTGGCCAATCAGCATTGAGCTGGCTTACTCATGACATGACGTTGTCGAATGAAACATGAGGACGGGTGGAGCTATCGGATAATATTGGGTCATTCATGCGCAGATGTTGTATAATTTAAATACACATTTAATATCGCCGTCTGCCTCCAAAATAGCGACCCTGTTGGAAAGTCGTATAAAGAGATAAGCAAATAAAACAAAAACGTGACAATACCCGTCAATAAATATTTCTAAGCTGACCACTTTTTATCTTTCTACAGAATATTTACCGATCTGAATTAAAGAGTGATAATTAAATAATTAGTTGTATGGCGATAATATTACACATCTCTGCCGATTGCCGAATTGAATTGAACGGTGATAATTCGTTTTTTAACTACCGAACTATCCTGAACGACAGCAGCGTATTTTAATTGAAGGGATAAGAGAAAAACAGGAGCGGTTTAATTGTATTTAAAGTCTAATTTATCGCATTTGCATATGTCAAATAAATAGGCGATTCAAATAAATACCGGTACGCGTTTTGTTCATCACTATTCTAGATATCCTTGAAAGAGCATTCAATTAAATGACGCAAATAACCGAAAAGGATAACAGTCGGAAAGGAAAAATTTAGCCGAAACAATTTTCGGCGAGCAAAAAAAATTTTTTTTTTGGAAAGTAACAAAAAATAAATTCAGTGGGGCCGATTTTAGTGGGTCGGTCAGGTTATGCCAAACAAAAGAATTTTTAAGGATGGCCTGATGGTTAAAATATATGAAAAACAAGATGTGTTTGTGAAACACAATGTCCCCCTATATGATGTTTGACCTTGTAGGATGACCTTGACATTGTGAAGGATGACCTTGACCTTGACCTTTCACCACTCAAAATGTGCAGCTCCATGAGATACACATGCATGCCACATATCAAGTTGCTATCTTCAATATTGCAAAAGTATTCATAAAATAAGCGATTTGGGCCACATATATTTGATCTCTGACCTTGAAGGATGACCTTGACCTTTCACCACTCAAAATGTGCAGCTCCATGACATGCACATGCATGCCAAATATCAAGTTGCTATCTTCAATATTGCAAAAGTATTTACAAAATAAGCGATTAGGGCCACATTTATTTGACCTCTGACCTTGAAGGATGACCTTGACCTTGACCTTTCACCACTCAAAATGTGCAGCTCCATGAGATACACATGCATGCCAAATATCAAGTTGCTATCATCAATATTGCAAAAGTATTCATAAAATGAGCGATTTTGGCCACATATATTTGACCTCTGACCTTGAAGGATGACCTTGACCTTTCACCACTCAAAATGTGCAGCTTCATGAGATACACATGCATGCCAAATATGAAGTTGCTATCTTCAATATAGCAAAGGTTATTGCAAAATGTTAAAGTTGGCGCAAACAGACAGACCAACAGACCAACAGACAGGGCAAAAACAATATGTCCCCCACTACTATAGTGGGGGACATAAAAAATGAATTATTGCATACCATCACACACTCTTCTTTGCTCAGAAAGGCTGATAACCTTTTCTGATGTGTTGTTTTCCGTTTCACTCATGAATATTTCCATTATACAGCCGAACATATATGGAAAAGTTTCCTGCATCCAATTCCTTGAATTCATATAAAATGAAGCTATTAATAGAAGCTCAGCCCAGGATGAACATCTTGAAATCATTAAAATTAACAGGTCAATTATTTTTTTCAAGTTCTTGAGAGCATGACAGTTCAGTATACATGTTCCAGGGATTCCGCATCTGCCTTTACTTTCATCTAAACAGCGTATGCTTTTATGCAATATACTGCTCAATATGGACAGAGCCATCACAACAAATCTTCAGAAATACTCCATAATGGTGATGGGCTTATCGTATACTTCTAGAGTCTTTTGGCTTGTTTGCTTGCGAAAGCTGAAACACAAATGATAACAATAATTGAATAAACAAACAACCTAAAATGATATGGTTATCGACTTAGGCTACATCAAATATTGCGATGTGCAAAAGATTGGTGTTTTACGACCAAACTGATAGCGACACTCTAAGTTGGAAACATAAAAGTTTCCAATATGGTGGCTAGAGCTTAGGAAAGAATAACAAAGTAATTTATACTAAATAACAAGATATGTGTTTGTCAGAAACCATGTCCCCTTTTGCGCCGCTTTAAAGCTATATATTTGACCTTTGACCTTGTAGGATGACCTTAGTTTAAACCTATTTATTTTAGCTCGATTGCATCGAAAGCCAAGGGCTTATATAAACGCTCTCGAGTCCGTTTCCTGGGCCTAGAACCAGTACTTGGGTGTCTTTGGGGAAAATCTAAAGAACGCTCCCATGGTGGGGATCGAACCCTTGACCTCCCGGTCGCTAGGCGGACACCGTATCCATTACACCACAGCGACCTTTAAGGATGACCTAGACCTTTCACCCCTCAAAGTGTGCAGCTCCATGAGATACACGTGCATGCCAAATATCAAGTTGCTATCTTCAATATTGCAAAAGTTATTGCAATATGTTAAAGTTTGACCAAACCAACCAACCAACCAACAAACCAACACACAGGGCAAAAACAATATGTCCCCCACTATAGTGGTGGGGGACATAAAAAACAATTATTTCTTGCTTTAATGGTTTCATTTGCATTATTTGTCCTTTAGACAGGTAAACGTTGATAATTTTTTTTTAATTATCAGTGTTCCTTAGCCTTTGCAGTAAAGATACAATTTTGGACCTTTGGACAAAAGACAGTGCATTGCAACTCGCAGAAATCCTTTGGGTTATAAAGCTGAGAGTTGAATTATTGCAACAAGGACTCCCAGAGCTGCAATAGCAAAAATTATCAAAGGCTCTGGGAGATACAGTACCTGTAGTCAGGGGGGGGGGGGGGGGGGGGGTTGGGGTGCATTTTTGCACCCAACATTTTTTGATGAGTACAAAAAAAGTGTACTTTAAGTTGCACTCAACTTTATTCAAAGCAAAAACGGTTATTTATCTTTTCGAGGAATCCAGTGAGTTTTCGTATTTGAGTGCTACAATAATGTTGATTTTAATAGGCTTCCGACAGGTCACCAAATAATTAATTTCTACATGAAGTCATTACCAATATAGCGGGTGATTTTTATTAACAATTTTTAACCATAGAATGGTTGAAATCAACAGACGTTTTGACTTCAAAATGTGAGAATCCAGTCCTGAAAAAGGTGGAAGGTAGGTTAGCTTCAATAGATAACAAGCAAATTTGTTGAATTGATATCCCCCGCCAATATGCTTCTGGACACAAAAGTGCTCTATTTGAAACTCAGCTAAAAAACATTTTTAAGATACAAAGGGCCATTACTTCATTATGAACAGATGGTGTACAATGCCATTTGGCGTGCACCATCCTCTTATCCATATATATATACTCATACCAAGTTTCAAAGAAATCTGCCAAAGCACTGCCAAGATATGGCTCTGGACACAAAAGAGCCGGCCGGAAGGTAAGACGGCTGGACGGAAAGACGTACTGACAACACCAAAACAATATCCCTCCGCCTATGGCACGGGATAACAAAGAATTAATTTTGTCTTAATTCATAGATAAAAAGTTAAATGATGATTTTCATATCAGTACTGTATAGTGTTTTCTAGTTTGATAATGAAAAAATGTACCATTTTCAATAGTAATTTTTTTCATTTAATTAGAAAACATTATACAGTTTAACCACTGAGTCAACTTTAAACTGTCTGAAAGCTAGGACAACTATAATTGTAAATAACAAGAGGGCCATGATGGCCCTGTATCGCTCCACTGCTGAAAAAAAAGGCTGAAACAAATATTCTTGGCATGTGCAAATATTTAAATATAGGCCCTATTTAAGCACATGTACACTTTTGTGACCCCCTGGGCTGGGTCAAATTTAACCCCAGGGGCATAATTTGAGCAAACTTTGTGGAGGACTACTATATCTCACTACATACAAAATGTGGTAGCCTTACTGGTCTTAGAGTTAAGGACAAGAATATTTTTAAAGTTTTCACAAAATAAGCAAGATATAAGCGTATATAATATTTAATTTTGTGACCTGCGGGTCAGGGTCGATTTGATTCAAAGGGCATAATTTGAACAAACCTGGTAGAGGACTATAAGATGTTACTGCATACCAAATTTGGTAGCCATTGTCCGAATGGTTTTCGACAAGATTTTATAAGATTTCACAAAATAGTGCTTTCAATTTGCAATTTAAAAGAAACGACGTAATCATCGACATCATCAGCATCAATATTAATATCTTGTAAATCACGCGAGAACGACTCTTTGACAATTTTTCTAAAGTCTCTTTTTGTAACTGATTTTCGTATTATGTTTTCCTTTTCTATGTCGAGAGTAATTTTCACTGCAAAATGATGATTTTTTAAAAGTAACACCCTGAACTGACTCAGTGATGACCAAATCTAAAATATGCCCACCGATATGAGTCATAAAATCTACATGCTGGTCTAGACCCAAGGCAACAAGACATTCCTGAAATTCCAACACGATAGGGCTATTGTTCTCATAGATGTGAATATTAAAATCACCAGATATGAGAATATTGGAGTATGACGGGAGAATTGTTTCAGAAAAGTCGCAAAAATCTCTGACAAACTGAATAACTGTTGATAATGACTGGGGCCTGTATACGCCAATGACATGTATTGTAATGTTTTTCAATATTAGCTTCCATATGCCGAACTCAAAACTTCTTTTACAGCCGCGTTTCAGTAAAACCATATCTATATTACTTTTACATACAACAGCAATGCCACCACCTATTCTGTTTTGTCTATTTGCAACACTTATTTTGTATCTGTTTTGATTCAAATCTGAACACTCAAATTTATATTGTTCATCAGCCGTATACCATGTCTCGGTTAAAAGTGCAAAAGCAATTTTATTCTCTCTCAAGTATTGACCAATTTGCACATCTTTATGTACCACTGACCGGCAGTTTAGATTTACGCAGTTTATCTGTTCACGCTGTTTGCTAACAATACTGACCGTTTTTGGGTAGATAAGATTTAGATGATTTGAACCGTTAATCCCTCCGCATTTGCCTCTCCGACGTTTCTTGCTCCGGGCGATGTTGAGATCACAAATAGCTTTGATTACATGGGGTTGAAGGCGACTTAATCCCCTATTGTTTGCTATGAACTGACCAATGTTCACCAAAAAATCTCTGTTATATGTCCGTAACGTTGTATCCGAAATGATGATATTTGGAAAAGTATTTTGTTTCTAACGACATGAATCTTTCTATTAATGACACAATAGAAACAAAGAAACACAATACAACAGCAACTATGTTCTTCATAGATACATAGGTAAATTTCATAATTGTCACCGTTTAGTCCACACTAAAATCAAGAAAAACAAGAGCACATAAAGCACGTCTGCCTCAGATGGCGACAACTTATAGTCTAATTTGCTAGTTCGGCAGTGCATTTACTTTATTCAGATATTTGTATGGACAATTTTGTATCATGTTATGACATCATTTTTTTCAGGCTGCCTTTAAGAGCAAACCTTACATGTTAGACCTGGATGTCGGTGATTCAGACAATGTCCATGATGGAATGGAGATGTCTTGAGAACTTGTGTTAAATTTGTTGTCAACAATTAACTGTGAATAAAAACAGAATCAAGTGTTTATTTGTTTAATCTTCTTTGTTCTATTTTTCTTCAATACAAAGATAGTTACAAATGCAACAAAATTATAACTTTAATTAGGGCTAGTTAAAATTGATTCGGGCTAGTGAAATTTCCAAGCTGGTAGCCCGACCGGGCTAGTGCCTAAAAAAAATTGATGCCAAGACTGCCTAGTGATCTGAAAATCAAAAGGGGTCATCTGCCAGTCATGATAAATTGATCCAATTTAGCTGGATGGGAGAGTCCACTAGGCATAAATTGGTTTAAGTTTTAGGACAGAAAAATACAATGATATTTGACCTTTGACCTTGAAGGATGACCTTGACATTGACTTTTCACAACTCAAAATGTGCAGCTCAGTGAGATACACATGCATGCCAAATATGAAGTTGCTATCTTCAATATTGCAAGTTATCAAACTCTAACCAAGGTTAAAGTTTTTGGACACACGCATACAATGAATGAAATATGGGATGTCAGTTGTAGTGGCAGCCATTGTGTGAATACATTTTTTGTCACTGTAACCTTGACCTTTGACCTAGTGATCCTAGGCGTAAGCATTCTTGAGTTATCATCCGGACACCATTTTACTATCTCGAGTCACTGTGACCTTGACCTTTTACCTAGTGACCTGAAAATCAATAGGGATCATCTGCCAGTCATTATCAATGTACCTATGAAGTTTCATGATCCTTGGCGTAAGCATTCTTGAGTTATCATACAGAAACCATTTTACTGTTTTGAGTCACTGTGACCTTCACCTTTGACCTAGTGACTTGAAAATCAATAGGGGTCATCTGCCAGTCATGATCAATGTTCCTATGAAGTTTCATGATCCTCGGCGTAAGCATTCGTGAGTAATCATCCGGAAACCATTTTACTGCTTCAAGTCACTGTGACCTTGACCTTTGACCTGAAAATCGCTAGGGGTCATCTGTTAGTCATGATCAATGTACCTATAAAGTTTCATGATCCTAGGCTTAAGCATTCTTGAGTTATCATCCGGAAACCGTTTTACTGTTTTGAGTCACTGTGACCTTGACCTTTGACCTAGTGACCTGACAATCAATAGGGGTCATCTGCCAGTCATGATCAATGTACCTATGAAGTTTCATGATTCTAGGTCTAAGCGTTTTTGAGTTATCATCCGGAAACCATCTGGTGGACGGACCGACCGACATGTGCAAAACAATATACCCCCTCTTCTTCGAAGGGGGGCATAATAAGCATATGTTCAATTTTGTGACCCCCCATGGCAGGGTCAAATTTGACCCCAGGGATAAAATTTGAACAAATTTGGTAGAGGACTATTAGATGGCACTACATACCTATTTTGATAGCCATGGGCCTGATGGTAATGGACGAGAAGATTTTTAAAGTATGCACAAAATAGGCTTTATATAAACATATGTTTATTTTTGTGACCCCCAGGGCAAGGTTAAATTTGACCTCAGGGGCATAATTTGAACAAATTTGGTAGAGGACAATTAGATGTCTCTACATACCAAAGTTGATAGCCCTAGGCCCAATGGTTATGGACGTAAAGATTTTTTAAGTTTGCACAAAATAGGCCTTACATAAGCAAATTTTCAATTTTGTGACCCCCGGGGCAGAATTTGAACAAATTTGACAGAGGTTCACCCAAGGAACATTCCATAGAAATTTTATCAGAATTGGACCAGTAGTTTAGGAGAGGATGTTTAAATGAAAGTTAACGCATGGACGCACCCACGACGGACACAGGACCATGACATAAGCCCCACGGGCCTCTGGCCAGTGGAGCAAAAATCAATGAATCTCATTTTATCTATGTTTTATTAAATGTATATCTATAGTATTGGGTTTAAGTTATAATATATACTTAAAAACAAGCATAATATCAGATCAGTGTCATTATCTTATAAAATATTATCATGGCTTTACAATAAAGAATACAATCAAGGTTGTGGATGTGACTTAACAAACCAGACATCAGCTACAGTTACATACATGTATACTTTGTATATTACTTTGTGCAATAAAGTCAAACTGCCTTTGGTCTATGTAAGTTAACTATAAATTACATCTTTAAAAGTTAAAACTGAAATTTTTTAACAATTCTAGAAGCATCATACGATTTATCTCTCTTGGCATATAGTACCGGTAATATACAGTCACCTCCTGCAAGAGCCGCTGTTTGCTTGAAACAACATGATGGGCCGCCATTGAGATTACACAGTTCTCTTGATTGACTTACTTTAATTAAAAGGGAAACTTAGACTTAACACTAAACTGGATTCTTGGTTAAAACCGTTACGCAGTTTATTCAATAACAAATAAGTACCAAGATTTGTGTTGCATAATGTAACGTACTCTAAGGCCGATTTTTAAAGCGTTTTTTTAATTCTCAATGCGTAAATACATCAACAAAATAATTACAAAAAAATGAAATCATTATCACACATCAAGAAATGTCCAAGCAGACAACAAACAGCAGTAATAACAGGGATATTTAGTTGATGGCAATAAAATAATTATTTCATCAATCAATCAGCGCCCTCACACTACTTTGGGGGAAGGGGTCCGCAGTCCTTAGGAGGGGGAATTTTCGCGGCGTTTCCTTTTTGGGGGATTTTTGTACTTACTCTCTCATTATTACATTTGTACATGTTTGCACTACATTCATTGCATTTTTCATAATTTAGTATGTTTGCAAAGATTAAATTGAAATAGAATTGAGACATAATAATCATGAGACACATCTTTCGATAAATTTTTTTTTTTTTTTTTTTAGGGGAATTTTTCCCCCCAAAAGGGGAAAAAAGTATACTTTTCAGGTGGGGGATTGCCGCCGAATTTTGACGGCAGATTTAATAGATTTAGGGCCCTGTCAATGTTCAACGTAATCTAAAAGCAGAAACAAGAGCACCGCCTTGCGGGTGCAGACCGCTCATCTATTTTCTTTTTAAAGGTGAAGGGACTCTCATTTTCAATCACAAAGGAGGGAGGGGTGGAGTGAAGAGGGGTGTATAGTGTGGGGGTGTGGACATTTATTACATTATTTTCAAAAATGCGAAAAAAAATAAATCGGGGGTGGGGGGGGGGGGGGGTGGGGGGGTGGTGGGGGGGGGATTCTTGGATGCGATGGTTGGACGGTATTTCAAACATAAAATAATAAAAATAACAAGGGCTGTTTGTAAAACATGCATGCCCCCCATATGGGCTGTCCATTGTAGTGGCAGCCATTGTGTGAGTACGATTTTTGTCACTGTGACCTTGACCTTTGACCTAGTGACTTGAAAATCAAAAGGGGTCATCTGCGAGTCACGATCAATGTACCTATGAAGTGTCATGATCCTAGGCAAAAGCGTTCTTGAGTTATCATCCGAAAATCATTTTACTATTTCGGGTCACCGTGACCTTGACCTTTGACCTTGTGACCTTAAAATCAATAGGGGTCATCTGTGAGTCATGATCAATCTACCTATGAAGTTTCATGATCCTAGGCGTATGCGTTCTTGAGTTATCATCCGAAAACCATTTTATTATTTCAGGTCACCGTGACCTTGATCTTTGACCTAGTGACCTCAAAAACAATAGGGGTCATCTGCAAGTCATGATCAATCTACCCATGAAGTTTCATGATCCTAGGCGTATGCGTTCTTGAGTTATCATCCGGAAACCATTTTACTATTTCGGGTCACCGTGACCTTGACCTTTGACCTAGTGACCTCAAAATTGATAGGGATCATCTGCGAGTCATGATCAATCTACCCATGAAGTTTCATGATCCTAGGCGTATGCGTTCTTGAGTTATCATCCGGAAACTATTTTACTATTTCGGGTCACCGTGACCTTGACCTTTGACCTAGTGACCTCAAAATTGATAGGGGTCATCTGCTAGTCATGATCAATCTACCCATGAAGTTTCATGATCCTAGGCGTATGCGTTCTTGAGTTATCATCCGGAAACCATTTTACTATTTCGGGTCACCGTGACCTTGACATTTGACCTAGTGACCTCAAAATTAATAGGGGTCATCTGCGAGTCATGATCAATCTACCCATGAAGTTTCATGATCCTAGGCGTATGCGTTCTTGAGTTATCATTCGGAAACCATTTTACTATTTCGGGTCACCGTGACCTTGACCTTTGACCTAGCGACCTCAAAATCAATAGGGGTCATCTGCGAGTCATGATCAATCTACCCATGAAGTTTCATGATCCTAAGCGTATGCGTTCTTGAGTTATCATCCGGAAACCATTTTACTATTTCGGGTCACCGTGACCTTGACCTTTGACCTAGTGACCTCAAAATCAATAGGGGTCATCTGCGAGTCATGATCAATGTACCTATGAAGTTTCATGATCCTAGCCCCAAGCGTTCTTGAGTTAGTCATGATCAATGTACCTATGAAGTTTCATGATCCTAGCCCCAAGCGTTCTCGAGTTATCATACGACAACCACCTGGTGGACGGACCGACCGACCGACCGACATGAGCAAGGCAATTTACCCCCTCTCCTTCGAAGGGGGGCATAAATATTTGTAATTTTTAACCGTAAAAAAAAAAAATGAAATTTGGGGGGGGGGGGGGGGGTTGGGGGGGTATAGTGTGTGGGTGTGGTGGTCATTTGTGAGATGATCTTAAAAAAAAAAAAAAAAAAAAAAAATAGGGGGGGGATTCGGGTGGGGGGGAGGGGTGGGGTGGGTTGGGATTCTTGGGTGCGATGGTTGGACGATATTTCAAACATAAAATACTAAAAATAAATATTTGTGTATTTTAACCGTTTCAAAAAAAAAAAAAAAAATTGGGGGGGGGGGGGGGGGGGGGGGGGGGGGGGGGGGTGGGGGGGGGGGTGGGTTTAGTGAGGGTGTGGTGGTCATTTGTGAGATGATCTTAAAAAAAAAAAAAAAAAAAAAAATAGGGGGGGGGGGGATTCGGGGGGGAGGGCACGGGGGATGGTTTGGGTGTAGTCTATTGTGGTATGTCAGGTAAGAGTAGTTTTGTCAAAGTATCAATAAAATCTAATCATAAATAAAGAAGTTATGGCAATTTTAGCAAAATTTAATAATTTGACCTTGAGAGTCAAGGTCATTCAAAGGTCAAGGTAAAATTCAACTTGCCAGGTACAGTAACCTCATGATAGCATGAAAGTATTTGAAGTTTGAAAGCAATAGCCTTGATAGTTAAGAAGTAAAGTGGATCGAAACACAAAATTTAACCATATATTCAAAGTTACTAAGCCAAAAAAGGGCCATAATTCCGTAAAAATGACAACCAGAGTTATGCAACTTTTTCTTTTAACTGTACCCTTATGATAGTTTGTGAGTGTTCCAAGTATGAAAGCAATATCTATGAAACTTTAGGGGTAAAGTGGACCAAAACACGAAACTTAACCAAATTTTCAATTTTCTAAGTATAAAAAGGTCCCATAATTCTGTCAAAATGCCAGTCAAAGTTACATTACTTTGCCTGCACAGTCCCCTTATGATAGTTAGTAAGTGTTGCAAGTATGAAAGCAATAGCTTTGATACTTACGGAATAAAATGGACCTTAACACAAAACTTAACCAAAATTTTCAATTTTCTAAGTATAAAAAGGGCACATAATTCTGTAAAAATGCACGCCAGAGTTATCTAACTTTGCCTGCCCAGTCCCCTCATGATAGTAAGTAAGTGTACCAAGTTTGAATGCAATAGCATTGATACTTTCTGAGAAAAGTGGACCTAAACGCAAAACTTAACCAAAAAAGTATAAAAAGGGCACATAATTCTGTCAAATTGCACGCCAGAGTTATCTTACTTTGCCTGCCCAGTCCTCTCATGATAGTAAGTAAGTGTACCAAGTTTAAATGCAATAGCATTGATACTTTCTGAGAAAAGTGGACCTAAACGCAAAACTTAACCGGACGCCAACGCCGACGCCAAGGTGATGACAATAGCTCATAATTTTTTTTCAAAAAATAGATGAGCTAAAAAAAGGTATGAAAAACAAAACCAGCCAACAATATTCTTGGCGATTTTCAATAATGACGATTAAAGAATAATTGGGGAAAAAGTAACGAAGATATCACTTCTGTCGGACACTGATTGAGAAAAACGCTCTAGGCCATGATGTCAAAGACGTTAATTAACACATGTATGACAATACATAGGGTCGAGTGTGTACACAGGTAATCTTGTTATCGATTTTTCCAGTTTGATGACCCGATTTACACGCCTTTCACACTAGCCAAAAAACTTGAAGAGGCAATTTTTTTATGTAGGCAGATAAAATAATCGCCATTTTTTAACGACAATTTTAAGAAATAATAGTCAGTTGGATAAAATAATCGCAATTGGCGGTAATGTCTGGCAGCAGCGTGAGCCCTGTCATAATCATGTCGATCAGTGGACGAGTATGGTAAATGAAAGTGCCATATTACTTCAGTCTCTATATACAGATAAAAAGTCACCAGAATGCAGGATTTTACGTTTCATTTTCAAAATTGTCTAGGTGTAGGACTTCCAAATCCCCCCAATTGCAGGAGGACACCCGCTCCCCCACATACCCCCTTCCCCACTTCGTTGGTCAATAACAATTGTTGATGGGAAAATTTGCAACCCCCCTTTCAAAACTCTTGCTACGGGCCAGTGGGACGTTTATATAGATTACCTAGTTGCAATAATTCAACTCTCAGCTTTATAACTCAAGGATGCCTGAGAGTTGTGATGCGCCGTCTATTGCCCAAAGGTGCAACATTTTAAAACCACTGCAAAGGCATAGGTACTGATACTGCAAAAACTTATCACCGTTTACCTGTTTGAAGCAAAACTCATGCAAATGGTACCATTAAAGCAAGAATTAATTGCTTTTTATTATCCCCACGCTTTTTGAAAAGCATGGGGATATTGTGGCTATCTCCGCCGTCCGTCTGTCTGTCTGTCCTGGCCACTATCTCCTCCTAAACTATAAGCACTAGAACCTTGAAACTTACCCACATGGTAGCTATGAGCATATGTGCCACCATGCACTATTTGGAATTTTGATCTGACCCCTGGGTCAAAAGTTATGGGGGTTGGGGCGGGGCTGGATCAGAGATTTTTACGCAAGTTTTTTTACTATAATTTCTTCATTTCTACACCGATTGTCTTTAGTTTAAATTGATACCGAACCTCTCTTATGACAATACGGTCAATCTCAACTATGCATGGCCCCATTACCAACCCTGGGGCATCCCGCCCACATAGGCCACGCCCACCTAAAATTGAAGTTTTACTATAATTTCTTCATTTCTACACTGATTCACTTCAAATTAATACTGAACCTTTCTTATGACAATACGGTCAATCTCAACTATGCATGGCCCCATTACCAACCCTGGGGCATCCCGCCCACATAGGCCACGCCCACCTAAAATTGAAGTTTTACTATAATTTCTTCATTTCTACACCGATTCACTTCAAATTAATACTGAACCTTTCTTATGACAATACGGTCAATCTCAGCTATGCATGGCCCCATTACCAACCCTAGGGCACCCCGCCCACATAGGCCACGCCCACCCAAAATTGAAGTTTTACTATAATTTCTTCATTTCTACACCGATTCACTTCAAATTGATACTGAACCTCTCTTATGACAATACGGTTAATCTCAACTATGCATGGCCCCATTACCAACCCTGGGGCGCCCCGCCCACATAGGCCACGCCACCCAAAATTGCCTTTTACTATTATTTCTTCATCTCTACACCGATTCACTTCAAATTGATACTGAACCTCTTTTATGACAATACAGTCAATCTCAACTATGCATGGCCCCATTACCAACCCTGGGGCGCCCCGCCCACATAGGCCACGCCCACCCAAAATTGCCTTTTACTATAATTTCTTCATTTCTACACCAATTTACTTCAAATTGAATCTGAACCTCTCTAATGACAATACGGTCAATCTCAACTATGTATGGCCCCATTACCAACCCTGGGGCACCCCGCCCACATAGGCCACACCCATCCAAAATTGCCTTTTACTATAATTTCTTCATTTCTACACCAATTCACTTCTAATTGATACTCAACTTCTCTTATGACAATACGGTCAATCTCAACTATGCATGGCCCCATTACCAACCTTGGGGGGCGCCCCTGGGTCAAACATGCTGCGTGGGGATACGCGTCGGTCTCTGCCGTGCCATTTCTAGTTTACTTTGTTATTCTTTCATATGCTCTATCCACCATATTTGGAACTGTTGTAATGTTGCCAAAAAAATTTGTCGTATTCGCTTAGGTCGCATTACACCAATTAATATTTTCCACGTTGTGATATTTGATGTAGATCTACCTGTTAAGTCGTTAACGATGTTTTGAGTCGTCAAATATTTACACTATTCGAAATTTCAAAATGAAAATGACAGCAAGAATAGTGAGTTAAATATGCATGCAAAGGATAACGTCCATAGGCTGCCATCCAGGCGAATTTAATGTGTTTTTATTTGGACGTGATAGCGTACAAATAGTGTAGCGAGTTTTGCAAGTCAGTATGAGCTTAGCTACGCTGGGCGGAGCATCGTTGTATGCAATCGATATTGGCCAATGAGAGTGCACGCTTTGCAGGTAGGCCTGCACTACCTGCAGTAAAAATTATGCAGACTGCAAATGAGTCGGAACAGTGGTCAGGGTTTTTTTTGGCCCGATTTTATAGCCGAAATTCGGCTATGTTCCCAATCCCAAAAAGTATATTTTTTTCCCAAAATGTGGCAAAAAATTCCCAATTTCCAAAAAAAAAAGAAGCAAATTCTGGTAAATATTTACTATAAATGTGCTCAAGAATAATAAGAAACACAAACATTTGCAAATTTTCTTAAGTATCAAATACATTTTTGCAATTGTTACAATTTAAAGATGTGATGAAATAACGTCCAACCGGGGCGTTTTTCCCACTGAACACGCGTAATTCAGCTGACGTGATGTTCCCGTTTTTATACAACAGAAAATACACCCATACTTTC
This sequence comes from Dreissena polymorpha, assembly GCF_020536995.1. Lineage (NCBI taxonomy): Eukaryota > Metazoa > Mollusca > Bivalvia > Myida > Dreissenidae > Dreissena > Dreissena polymorpha. The sequence goes on from NC_068359.1 coordinate 53,437,486, forward strand.
CATGCGACGTTCTACATGTCTGTATAATTTTTGCGCGCTTTTTATTGAGACAAAGGATAAAGCACTTTTTATTTGACGCTATAATTTTTTATTGTCGCGTTAGCATTCAAATTTGGAAGCGTGTTTCCAAATTCGGATAACAAATAATGCTCAAATCAGAATCGAACGAAACATTTACAGCTGTGCGCAATTAATTCAACGATAATCTGTTCAAAAGCATCGAATGAATGCTCCCATGTAACAACGCTACTCCGTATAATACACTTTTTAGAATGCTTTTTTTACGTAAAAAATAATTTACACTGCTTTGTTTTGTTTACCTTTTTATCATTATTTCGGATGGCTTTTCTGGACGAAATGTGAATGAATTGTTGTAAAATTTTCGTACCGGTATGATAAAAATCATATCACAATACAATATGCGGATTGCGTATTGCGATATATACCGATATACCGGTATATTGTTGCAGCCCTACACATTAGTGCTTGTTGGTATGATACACATCATCTGGACGAGTTGGAATCTAATAATCATAAGTCATAAGACACTTCTTTCTAAAAAAAAACTAAAAAATTTATATATTTTTTTTTTTTTTGGAAAAAGGGAATTTTTGTTATAATTTCGGTTTGGAATCAGGTCCGTCCGCATTGGGAATGCCTCCGTTTTCCGGAGGAGCAGACAGTGCTGAAAAACCCCTGTTATTTCATCACATCTTTTAATTGTCACATATGCCAAAAATTAATTTGCTACTTAAGTAAAAAGGCGAATGTTAATGTTTATGAAATTATTGAGTTTACTATTTAAAATGGAATATACGGGATAATCTGGCATAGAACAGCGACGAGAAAAGAAGTAAGTATGCAGTGATTTTTTTTGCTCAAATTTACACCCGAATTTCGGCTGCTTCCCAATCGCAAAAATACACGTTTTTTCCCAAAAATCTTACCAAAATTTCCCCAAAAAAAGCCCAACTTCCAAAAAAAAAAAAAAAAAAAAAAAACTTTTTTTTTTTTATAAAAAAGTCTCATATAACTTAATTATGATTTTTTAAATCTAGGTCTCAACTTTATTTTTAAAACATCTTACAAAATATATAACTTGAATTTAGTCATTTTTGTCCATAAATCATTCCAAAACTTGCCACTTTTATTGATTAAAAAAAAAACAATTTGACCAGACTCCTTTTCTAGAAAACTCTCTGAACATGCACTTAAAAACAATATCACTTCTGTTACTTATAATCCTATTTATAATGCTTAATTTTTCCCAATTTCATGGTTTATCGCGCTATTTTTCCCAATTTCACGGTTTATCGCGCTAATTTTCCCAATTCAAATGGCACAGGCTGTAACAAATTAAAGCAAAAAAATTCACTGGTATGCAGTTATTGATAAGAGTTGCGCTGATACGGATGCAATGGAGAATCGATCTAGTTGGGATTATGCGAGTCTATGCGTGAGAAAAAGTGTTCAGCGATGAAATAAATGTCGTTATCCATGACTTTTTGTTTTTTTCTTAAAGAGTCATAACGGACCAAAATAACGTCATAAGTAACGTACAGAGGGGGCTCATCTTTCTACGTTATGTAATTTGTCATATTGGCAATATTGTTGCTCAATAATTGAAAGAAAATAATTAAAATATAAGATACACATAACACAACCTGTACATAATTCTAGGCTAGTTATTATCTAGCAAGGAAACTAACATTCTAAAGATGGTTGCCATTGCAGGAACCAATTGCGAAAGAAAAAGAGACATTGTTGTTATTTTGTCTAAGTTATCTCTATAACATAACTATTAGGATAAACAGTGCACCCACAATTCGACCCGTGCTTTAAGACACACTCTTTATAAATTTGAATGGGTTTTGTTCATTTCAAACGTGCGATACAAAAAGTTGTAACATAATTTTGAAAACTGAGTCATGTCTAAGATTATGCAATAGCGTACAAATTCAGTGCCTTCAGCGCTTTGATTGAAGTTGTATTCATAGCTTTCCTTAATTAGTACGTTTATATGGACTAGATCTACACTGCAAAGTGCTTTTCGAAGTATATAACTTACCCTTGTTGATCTGCGGTGTGTGTTTCACCCCCGGAAAACTTTCGAGTAGGAGATCCACACAAATACTTCTTAAGTTAAACAGCAAGCACGACAGGAAGTTAACAATACTTTATTCCCGCCAAACTCTGCATGACCGACAATTACATTAAACTGTATTTGACAACATGGAACGACAGCTATGCATGAAGATTGGATTCCTGCGTTCTTTATTAACTGCTCCCACGTTGAACATAACCGTTGACTCCGTTGACTATAATATATATATATACAATTTTGTACCGGTTAAATAAACTTGTACCAATCTCCATAGATAAGGGGAGGTAACCAATCTACGTTCTTCGCTGGGTATAAACGGTACTAGTCGCAACGGCCTCACGACGGTGCGGTTTATTTCAGTGTGTGTTTGTTTCGAAATATATGACGTTATACCCCTGAGGTTGCATTATTTGAGGACGCCGTTTGTCCCAGCACCTTATTAACATTACAAGACATATGAAAGTTGGGGCAAATGTTACAATTTAGCTCCAATTTCAATCTTTTAACTTTTACTGAAAGTTATTCAATTGTGGTGCTGTTGAGGGAAACCGGAGTACTAGGGGAAAACACCCACCTGCCCGGTATAGTGACTACTTACCAAGCTCACCCGCGTCGGGAGCGGGGATTGAATTCGGGTTGCCTAGGCGAGTCGTACGTATACCAACAACTGCGCTAACAGGACAGCCACGGTTAATTTCAATGCAGTTTCTGTCAATTGTATATACCTCCATTTCACTTCTATGTGCGGACCAAGATTTATTGCTAGGCATATGACCCCGAAAAACGACCGTTGTCCTTTTCCGGTCTCTCCCATGCCTCTCGGTCAAACGCAGCCGGTTAATGCCGTACCTACAGACGTATAAGCAACACTTTACATTCACAGTCCACAGGACACTCCAGGGGCGTTTTTCTCATAGTTCTGTTCACCTTATCTAGTTGAGACCGGAACCTTTTCCGGGTCTCGAATCCTACCTCCCACTCCGTATTCATCTAACGACGCCTGGGTCGTCTCTTACACCGGTCAATACCTACCTCTCCCGGGAACATCGCCGATGCCCCGTTTACTCCCCTCTACTGCACACCCATGAGTTTTGCACAGTTTAAATCCCCGGTCCACCTCACTCACCGAAACCTCAAACCGTCTTTTACAACAAAGCCCTACACTCATACTAGTATCAGAGCATGCCGCGCCTCGGTTCCCCTCCCTGCTACTCTCGAACGACATCACCCCTACTGGTCCGTCATTCCTACTTAACCGAGCCATTCCGGTCTCATCCGCCGTACAAAGGTCAAGTATAACCATAAAAGGAGCTTCCACCAACATTTATTTGAGATAAGAGACGAAGACGGCCTCTCGTTCGGGGCTCGTCTTGACCATCGCTACTGAATTGTCTGGCGACGTCGTGAGTTTTCAGCGCCGTCGGGACCGGGGTCAGCGCAAGCCTTGGCTCAGGCACCCTAGTATGGCTTAAGGGCAACTTAGTCCTTATCTCGATAACCAGGTGCCGCCTCAACACCCAGAGTGTTTCCTGCTTATTGGCTGTCATAGCGACATACCACATGTAACCTCCTACAAGTCATGAAGGATGGAGTAAACCAGTTTAATCATACGAATTTCACAAACTACCGACATGTGCGATTAGTGTCACATATTATACATGACCTGCACTAACTGTTGAACGTGTAAACAGATTAAGTTTCTCAAACTCTCCATTCGGGACAACCACGCATCTTTCGTGGAACCACTCTTCATATACGTCGCTGGCTATCATAAAGGGGCCTATTTAATGACTTAAATTGACTCACGAAAGGTTAGACACATTTTGAACAATAGCTGAACATTTCAGTTAAATGTTGTTACTGAAAGATATTTTATTATCGGCGTGGTCATGTGCTATTGGGTGCACCGGAATAAACGTGAGAAAATCCCTATTCCGTGATTGTGACCATTAAAGAAACCTACATGCTGCCGGAAACAATGATCAAACCCGGGTTACCTAATTTAGAAGCGCTTGAATATTGTCCACTTTTCAGCCGGTCATAATTCACACTGACTCTTGTCCCTTGTTATCGGACGTGGTACAGGGTATACGTGTGTTTCTTCTCTGCCACCTGGGCCTATTCCACTGTGACAGCACCGTGTTATTCTTGCCTTTCTTTCTCCGCCGCATTTAGCACATATACCAAGTATCCCACCTGATATGTGTTCTGGTATTACATCAAATCCTGATCTCTATTAATGTGAGCTTGATACCCGCCTTATCAGTTGCAACCGATTGTATGAACCGACGCCGTATTTTTTTCCTACTCCTGGACATACTAAGTCACATATTGTGTCGTAACGAGGTGACACTCGGTAAACCATCTTGGTGATAGTATACAAATCCCTCTCAAGCATCATAAGGTTTGCGGCGAAACCAATACTCCTAAAGCCGAGTGATTTGTCCGGGAACCTACAAAGCAGCGGACCGATTAAATGAGTAAGCGGTTGTACCGTTGCACCGCACCTGTTCTGCTTGGTCGATAAGCCTTTGCTTAGGTCTTATAAATTTGCAATAATGCACACACATGTTTAACAACAATTTCTCAAAGTTGGCTCCCCTGTTATAAATTATTCCCCTGGGTTTCCAATAAAAACAACACACTTGATTCACCACTGTCTCCCTTGTCACCTGAGCAGTCATCTCGCTCTTCGACTCTCGGTTTTACGTACTGCTAACAGCACAACGTGTTCAACTACATAAATGGCAACGCTTTGTGGCGTGCGATGGTACGCTTCTCAACCTGATGTCCTGACATTGGAATGCCATTGTTCATGACAATAACAACCTGGCACATTTCCCATGGCACCGATAATCGTTGATAACAGTTGGTAATTATTGGAATCAAATCATTCAGCTTGAAAAGGTTTTAAAAAACTTCAATATATGCTCTCCCTTTTTGTGATCCTAACACTCTTTAACATGGGTTTATTTTGTCATGCAGCACATTTATGGATGGACTGTTAGCACAAAAACAAGTTCCTTTTGCAAACAAGGGAAATCTGGACATATGCCGTGTTCTTAATAACGGAATTATAATATAGTTACACAAGAATGGAACTGTAATTAAATTAATGCCGTTTACGTAGAACACGCAAATCCTACAATACTTGCGATTGATTTGAAGCTCATTCCTCGATTTTTATGTCCCCCACCACTTTAGTGGGGGACATATCGTTTTGCCCTGTCTGTTGGTTTATTGCTTTGTTTGTAAGTTTGTTTGTGCAAACTTTACATTTGCCATAACTTGTGCAATATTCAAGATAGCAACTTCATATTTGACATGCATGTGTATCTCATGGAGCTGCACATCTTGTGTGGTGAAAGGTCAAGGTCATCCTTCAATGTCAAAGGTCAAATATATGGGTCAAAATCGCTCATTTTATGTACACTTTTGCAATATTGAAGATAGCAACTTTATATTTGGCATGCATGTGTATCTCATGGAGCTGCACATTTAAAGTGAAAGGTCAAGGTCATCCTTCAAGGTCAAATATATGGGGGCATAGTGTACCACAAACACATCGCTTGTTTTTAATTTAAAAGAACTCCTTCAAGAAAAAATATTAATTTTACAACCGGCCATAACATTTATCAGAAGTTGGCGAAATAATCATGTAAATGATAATGCAAACATATTTCTATGCACTTTTCTGTCTTTCATAAAAGGTTCAGACAGGTTATTTTTGTGATGAAATAGATATTTTATGCATAAAATACGCTGCTTAATATTTTAACACTAAACGCAGACAGGTAAAGGATTTAACCTTTTCATCTTGATACTCAGTAACTTATGACGTCTTTACTGGTTTATTAAATAAACAAAACGCGTTTTCATCCTACGTTACTGTTCAATTAGAAGTCTCATTTGAATCTAACTATCACATTTTTAAAGTGATATTATGGGCATTTTTCACCGTTGAATTGAGATGAAAAGAATTAAAAGACCAAAATAGTTAGTTAAAATGTGGTTACTGACCAATAATCTGCAACTCATCTTGCTACCAGTTGTTTATAAAAAATATATTTTATATACGATATCTTACATGACTCACCCAGTCCTCTAAGCCGAAATGATCTGTAAAACAAAATTGTGTCTTTGTGTCGTGTAAACGAATCTGCACTAAAACTAAATTTAGGTTCACATCGTACATGCATGATCAGTTGTCAAACGATAGTACGGTTGATATTCAAACGCATTGTTTTTTCTCTCCGGGATATTATTTTAGTATGTTGATGCTGCATTAACAAATATAAGTGTATATGAAGTGAAAACACCAAAATAAACAACGGTTGCGATAGACACCTATACACTGTTAGATGCCCAAAATATCACCTTTAAAATATTGAAATAGTAACACAAAGATAACTGTTTTATTTAATTTTATGTAAGCAAAACACTACATGATTATATATTCATTTAAACGAATGCAAGAAAATAATCACAAAACAGCATAAAACACAAACTACAGGATCACGCAGCAACTTAACAAGTGCATAAAAATCAATAATACAGTGAATTATCTACATGTCATTGCTTGTTGCCATTTATTACAATAATTCATATTTTTTTATATTGTCTGGGTTAAAAAATATATAATATAAAGCGTACTTTAATAATGTATATTAGTTATAAGTATTCGTTTTAAACTTCACAAATGGAAAGGATAATATTGAAATACAAGAGGGCCTGAAAGGCCCAAAGTCGCTCACCTGAGATAACAAGATATTATTGGGACAAATCTTCTGACCAAGTTTCATGAAGATCGGAAAATAAATGTGGCCTCTAGAGTGTTAACAAGATTTTACTATAGCCATATAAGGAAAAATGCCCCGCCCCTTGGAAGCCATGTTTTTTAAGCAAACATAATTATTTTCGAACTCATCCAAGACATCCTTGAGACCAATCTTCCGACCAAATTTCATGAAGATTGGACAATGAATGTGGCCTCGAGAGTGTTAACACGGTTTTACTATAGCCATATAAGGAAAAATTCCCCGCCCCTGGTGGCCATGTTTTTAAAGCAACCAAAACCATTTTCAAACTCATCCAAGATATCATTGGTACAAATCTTCTGACCAAGTTTCATGATGAACGGAAAATAAATGTGACCTCTGATTGTTAACAAGGTTTTAATATAGCCATATAAGGAAAAATGCCCCGCCCCCGTGGTGGCCATGTTTTTCAACCAACCGGTATCATTTTTCAATTCGTTTAAGATATTATTGGGATGAATCTTTTGACCGAGTTTTATGAAGATCGGACTATAAATGTGGCCTCTAGAGTGTTAACAAGATTTTACTATAGCCATATATAGCCATATTAGGAAAAATGCCCCGCCCCTTGGCAGCCATGTTTTTCAAGCAAACGTAATCATTTTCGAATTCATCCAAGATATCAATTAGACAAATCTTCCGACCAAGTTTCATGAAAGAGGCCCAGGATATTTTAAAATTAACTACAGCATCTTATTAGATACACAATATCAAACACAAATAAAACAGGAAATATTAAATACAGTTCAAAATAACAAAGATGCAAACCCAAACACCTTATGGGAAGTAATTAAAGGAAATATACGTAATGCAACAATTAGATACACATCATTTAAAAAAAAAGAAACACACAAACTTGAAACTGAAACCATCAAAACCATTGACACACTTGAAAAACAATTGCATCAAACAAACACAAATGATACCGCCGACATTGAAAATGAAATAACACTAAAAAACAAATATTAGATGGAATCTATCATACACATCTCAATGGAATACTACTAAGAGCGCGTGCACAACATGTTGAACACAATGAAAAAAATACAAAATACTTCGCAAACATCGAAAAAACGAAGAAGTGAACAAAAAACTGTACACAAATTAGTAGTCAATGGCGAAGATATAACAAACAGAACTCAAATACTAGAAGAACAACGTTTATTTTTCGAAACCCTCTATAAACGAAAACATGTTGAAAATAACACCCTTTTTAAAAATACACATCACACTTTAAATCAAGAAGAAAAACTATTGTGTGACGGATTACTAAATAAATATGAATGTGGATTAGCACTAAAAGAAATGCAAAATAACAAAAGTCCAGGATCTGATGGCATCACCATTGAGTTTTATAAAATATTTTGGAATGATATCAAAACGCATTTAATTAATTCACTAAACCATTCATATAATAATAAAAACCTAACAACGCTTCAAAAACAAGGTATAATATCACTCATTCCAAAACCTGGAAAAAACTTAGAATCCTTATCAAACTGGCGCCCAATTAGCTTACTAAATAATGATTATAAAATTGCAACAAAAAGTATAGCAAACAGAATAAAAAGAATATTACCATCAATCATTTCAAAATCTCAATCTGGTTTCATAAAAGGACGTTACATTGGTGAAAACGTTCGTCTTATACAAGAATGCATAAACTATTTCAACAATTCAAACAATCCTGGTCTAATATTCTTTGCAGACTTTGAAAAGGCATTCGATTCGCTTGATCATTCATTTATGTTCTCTTGCTTAGAAAATATGAACTTTGGTGAAAGTCTCATTCAATGGGTCAAACTATTCTATACCGATATTAACAGTATAATCATTAACAATGGCTTTTTTTCAAACAGTTTTAATATCGAACGAGGGGTTCGACAAGGATGTCCACTCTCATCATCGCTATTTATTATTTGTATAGAGTACCTATCACATCACATCCAATCAAATAAACACATAAAAGGCATATCACTAGAACCTGATGAAGATATCAAACAGTCCCTATTTGCTGACGATGCAACTTACATCTTAAACGACAATTACGATTCTTTCCATAACCTTATAGAGTCACTAACCCTTTACGGAATGACATCGGGTCTTAAACTAAACAAAAGTAAATGTACTGTGCTACGAGTAGGTAAATTAAAACAAAGTAATGTCCTATATAAAAAAGAAATGAAATTTAATTGGACATCCGATGAAGCCACAACGTTAGGAATTACTTTCACAAATAATGAAAAGGATACAGTTCTTAAAAACATATTACCTAAATTACAGAATTTTAAAAACTGCTTAAAATCATGGCATCACCGTAAACTTACACTGATCGGAAAAAACACAGTATTGAAAACGTTTGCACTTCCTAAATTAATTTATGTATTAACAGTTCTCCCAAATCCACCAAATGATATTATTGACGATATACAATCAGCAATATTTAATTTCATATGGGACGGTAAGCCTGATAAAATAAAACGAACTCAGTTAATTCAATCTGTAGAAAATGGAGGTATCCAATTAACGAACATTGACTCATTCTTGAATGCAATCAAATGCAGCTGGGCTAAAAGATACCTAGATAAAACCAATACGAGTAAATGGAAATTATTCTACCAGAAAATCCTAAAAAATATGGTGACTCCTTACTCTTTGAATGTAACATCAGCAATACTATCTTACATGAAATTGCAAACGAAAACATATTTCTATCTGATGTTCTATCAGCATGGAGTGATGTCACTCATAACCTAGAAACCAAAACTAACAGTAAAACAATTTTATGGAACAATAAAGACATAACTTCAAACAATAAGACGTTTTTCTATAAAGATTGGTTTGAACGAAGCATTAAATATGTCGACCAATTATACGACTACAGAATTAAGGATTTCTACTCTTTTGATGATATATGCTACATATACGGAATACCTTCAAATAATTTTTTGAAGTACTACACACTAATCAAAAGCATACCCATACATATTAAATCTGAAATAAATACAAATAATACACCATGTACTCAAACAACATTTGTAGAAAACATACTTGGAAGAAAAAATAAAACAAATAAAATATTTTACACACTACAAATTAAAAACCCTACAGAAAACTCCAAAATCCAAAATAAATGGCAAGTCCTTTTTGGAGAACATGAACTTAATTGGAAACACATATTTACCATGCCATATAAAGCAACTATTGAAAGCACACTGAGAATTTTTCAATATAAATACATCCATAGAATTATAGCTACAAATAAATATCTCTTTAAATGTAAATTATCTAACTCCAATCTGTGTGACTTCTGCAGTGAAAACATTGAAACTATAAAACATCTTTTTTGGGAGTGCAAACACATCCAGCCTATTTGGAATCAATTAATATCTTTTCTTGAACAACAGCAACTAAACGTTAAACTATCTTTCTTAAATGTAAGTTTCGGCATTAACTCATTGAAATCAATAGACTGTAATAATATTGTGAATTTTATTGTTATATTGATGAAATATTTTATCTTTAACATGAAGTACAAAAAACAAGTACCAAATTTTAATTGTTTTGTCCATAGTCTTAAACTAAAAATCCAGATTGAGAAAGAAATAGCCCTCAGTAATGGCACATTACAAATCTTTGAACAAAAATGGAATCGGATTAAATTCTCATAATGTTTTGTCCACTTATATACATTTCACTATAATGTCAGTTTATCTTTCTAAAATAGTTTTGTTTATTTTATTATTATTTTTTTCAGTCTGACAAGATCATTGTGAATATACAATAAAACACATAGGTCCAGTATGCTTTCTTTCGACTTTATACAACTCATTTTTTTTCATAACTATTCCTCTGTTGTTCTTTTCTTTTCTCTCTAAAAAAAACATATTAGCATATCTTGTATAACATGTCTGAACTTTATTGCTTTGTACAATCACTTTGATGTATGATCATATACATGTTTACATCGTATGTATGATATTGAATTAAAAAAAAAGTTTTACTAAACAAAAAAAAAAAAAAAAAAAAAAGATTGGACAATAAATGTGGTCTCTAGAGTGTTAACAAAGTTTTACAAAAGCAATATGCAGCCATATAAGGAAAAATGCCCCGCCCCCGATGGCCATGCTTTTAAAGAAACCAAAACAATTTTCGAACTCATCCAAGATATCATTGGGACAATCTTCTGACCAAGTTTCATGAAGATCGGAAAATAAATGTGGCCTCTAGAGTGTTTACAAGGTTTTACTATAGCCATATAAGGAAAAATGCCCCTCCACCTGGCGGCCATGTCTTTCAACCAACCGGCATCCTTTTCGAACTCGTCCAAGATATTATTGGGATGAATCTTCTGACCAAGTGTCATGAAGATTGGACAATTAATGTGGCCTCTCGAGTGTTAACAATATTTTACTTTAGCCATATAAGGAAAAATGCCCCGCCCCTTGGCAGCCATGTTTTTCAAGCAAGGGTTACCATTTTTGAACTCATCCAAGATATCATTGGGACAAATTTTCTGAGCAAGTTTCATGAAGATCGGAAAATAATTGTGGCTTCTAGAGTGTTAACAAGGTTTTACAATAGCCATATAAGGAAAAATGCCCCACTCCCTGGCTGCCATGTTTTTCAACCAACCGGCATCATTTTTGAACTCATCCAAGATATTATTGGGATGAATCTTCTGACCCAGTTTCATGAAGATCAGATGATAAATGTGGCCTCTAGAGTGTTAACAAGATTTTACTATAGCCATATATAGCCATATAAGGAAAATTGCCCCGCCCCTTGGCAGCCATGTTTTTCAATCAAACGTAACCATTTTCGAACTCATCCAATATATAATTGAAACCAATCTTCTGACCAAATTTCCAAAAAATGTGGCCTCTAGAGAGTTAACAAGGCAAATGTTGACGCCGCACAACAGACGACACACGACGGACAAAAGACGATCACAAAAGCTCACCACGAGCACGCTGTGCTCAGGTGGGCTCAAAATAATAGGGAAATTATGAACCAAAGTTCATTAACACAACTGTCGAAGATTTGACAAGCAGGTAATCTAGTTTTTGCTTCACGTAGCTTCAGATTTGCCTATCAAGAACAACATGCAGATTAAGTGGTTTAGTAAGAATGTGTCATCTGTATCATGATTCTATGATTTCACATAATAACATAATCTCTGAATCAATGTGACCTAAATTCTATGTTTTTATTGCGTCATCAATTAGGGATCTTAATTAATAACACGATTTAAACCGGCGACATTGTTTTTGACCCCACTAAGCTAAAATTCAGACTCGGCCGATATATTCAGGGTGCAGGATCACGTGCCTTTATGAGGTTTACAATTGAACGTTAATCGATGCAAACACACAGGTAGTTGGTGCTTTTCTTCAAATAACTATTGAAAACAATTTTTCTTAAGAATTTCAACTATTGCATAGAGGACAGTTTTTCTCTGCTTATCGCAATGTGAAATACATCAGAATAACTTATTTATTTTTTATTTGGTTTACAGAAACTGTGCGGACTGCATAGGCTTATCTGGGGTGGCACTTAACGCACATGCATTTAACCCCCTTTTCACAGAGAAGGGCTTAAATTGTTTTGCCTTATGTACAAGATAATGGAAACAACGTAATTGATTTTCCAGTCGACCAGATGGGCAATTACGCATATTGTAAAAATCTGTTCAATTATCTTCAACTAAATGACATGATTATACGAAGGAAACGTTACTTAATAAGGGTGTTTAGATTTATTGCTATATGCAAATAACTAGACAATCCGTTATTGTCTTTATAACCGTTTTGATGTACAAACGGTTATTTAACATGCTAACTAATTTAAGAATTTCTTATAACAAAATATACACTAGGAATCAGAGCTACGCGGTTTTTAAATTAAAACAAACATGAACAAAAAACATGTTTAATGGGTTTCGGAAATACATCAAACATGATAACACAATATGATACCAATTAGTTTTCAACTTAAAACAATCAATATGGTTATGCGACATTACGATTGCCATCATTAAATTTAGATAAGAAAACAATGTGTTATATAGAGGTATCAAACATGAAACAAAGATGCGAGCAAAACATGATTTACATAGGTGTTTAACATGAAACAAAGATGAGAGCAAAAAGTGGTTTATAGTGGTATCCAACATGCAACAAACATGATAACACAATCTGATATGTAGGGGTATAAACATGAATGAAAAGATAAAACTCTGTTAAAAAAGGGTTTTATAACATAAAACAAAAATGAGAAAACTGTGTTTGATATGAGAGTTTCCGATATGAAACAAATGAGAAAACTATATTTAAAGGGGGGGAGAAGGATCCATAATGAAACGAACATAAAAACAAAGTAAGTGTAAGGGTGTTTTTCAAAGTTAAACAAACATAACGAAAAAAATAAAACTACATGTATATAATTTTTGTAAACGCATGAAAACACACATCTTTTCAACGTGTTGAGCGAAAATCAAATAAGAAAAAGAAAAGTCGCAAAATCTACAGCTAAATAGTTTGTACACACAACTATAGCAAGCGAATTATAAAACAACCATACATAATAATATTAGAATATTACGACCATCATAATCATCAAGCATTATAATGGTTCAATATTGTAATAATTATAAAAAGAACAAAACGAAACACAATTTAGTCGTCTTTACTTAATTAATTTAACAATAACATTAACTAAAGCAGTATACAACACCCAACCTATAACGATAACTCAGTGAGATATAATCGGCCGTTCATATATTTTTTCAATGTACTTGTATAAGGATGTTGTATTCATCCTTCATCGTTCTCAGCAGTATCTGAAAAGCATTATATTACTCATTAAAATGAAGTGTTGTAACAAAACGACAAACACTGTACATTTAAATATTGAATTTATTAAAACACGAGAATGATATAACAAAACTATACCGTGATAAATCTTCACGTTCAAGTTCTTGACACTCGGGTCGGAGCCCTCGTTTTCTTTTTTGGCGATGTGAGTGTCGCTTCGAGTTTTTAGTTGGATGTTTTCATCAACATCAACAGTATTCACTGGCTCTACAGAAAAAATACAGATACGCATTCAAAATATATCAATTTAATGTTGGTAAAATATGCTTAAATACTGTTGGAACAAATACGCATGTTTTTAAAATATAAGCCAACTATTATCTCGATTTGTAGGAAGCACTTAAATTAAATTTACACATAACCACAAACTGCATAATACAGGTAGCTTGACGCAATAATGCTGTGCCACAGGACATAGAGTTTTAACTTGTTTTATTAATTACAAGCGCCTTACGTTGGATCCGCCAGTTTACTCCAGAGGGCACCCCTCTTCTGCTTGTCCTTGTCGATTCTTCCATTGACAGCTCATTTGTCTCTGCCATGTCTAAATGGTTTTCTGATGTCATGTCGTTTGCTTTATTTTCTTGCCCTCTCGTCATCATCACGTCATTCGTGTCTGTTCTTGGTGCCGCTCCGGTTGTTGCAAGGTCAACTACATTTATACATATATCTTCCAATTTACAATTCAAATAAAATACACTTTAAATCTGGATAGTTAACAAAATTCAATTTAGTTCAGTACTGCTTTTTCATTTGATGCCATATATAAATATACTGAATATATATTTTATAAAGTGCAACAACTGAATCCATCTTATAAATAGGGTAGGGAACATTAACGTTACGATACAGTGGAACAAGAGCACCGCCTTGCGGGTGCAGACCGCTCATCTATTTTCTTTTTAAAGGTGAAGGGACTCTCAAATTAAATCACAAAGGAGGGAGGGGTGAAGTGAAGAGGGGTGTATAGTGTGGGGGTGTGGACATTTATTACATTATCTTTCAAAAATTTGTTCGGGGGGGGGAGGTGATTCGGGGAATCTTGGGTGCGATGATTGGACGGTATTTAAAAAATAAAATAATAAAAATAAATATTTGTGTTTTTTAACCGTTTCCAAAAATTTGGGGGGTGGGGTGGGGGGTATAATAGTGTGAGGGTGTGGTGGTCATTTGTGAGATGATCTTAAAAAAAAATTAGGGGGGGGGGGGTGGGGGGGGGGAGTGGATTCTTGGGTGCGATGGTTGGACGGTATTTCAAAAATAAAATAATAAAAATAAATATTTGTGTTCTTTAACCGTTTCAAAAAAAATGGGTGTGGGGTGGGGAGGGGGGTATAATAGTGTGAGGGTGTGGTGGTCATTTGTGAGATGATCTAAAAAAATAATAAGGGGGGGATCCGGGGGGGGGAGAGGGGGAGGGCAAGGGGGATGGTTTGGGTGGAGTCTATTGTATATGTCAGGTAAGAGTAGTTTTGTCAAAGTATCAATCAAATCTAATCATAAATAAAGAAGTTATGGCAATTTTAGCAAATTTAAAAAATTTACCTTGAGAGTCAAGGTCATTCAAAGGTCAAGGTAAAATTCAACTTGCCAGGTACAGTAACCTCATGATAGCATGAAAGAATTTGAAGTTTGAAAGCAATAGCCTTGATACTTTAGAAGTAAAGTGGATCGAAACACAAAATGTAATCATATATTCAAAGTTATTAAGTCAAAAAGTGCCATAATTCCGTAAAAATGACAACCAGAGTTATGCAACTTGTCCTTTTACTGTCCCCTTATGATAGTTTGCGAGTGTTCCAAATATGAAAGCAATATCTATGATACTTCAGGGGTAAAGTGGACCAAAACACAAAACTTAACCAAATTTTTAATTTTCTAAGTATAAAGGGCCCATAATATCGTCCAAATGCCAGTCAGAGTTACATAATTTTGCCTGCACAGTCCCCTTATGATAGTTAATAAGTGTTGCAAGTATGAAAGCAATAGCTTTGACACTGTAGGAATAAAGTGGACCTAAACACAAAACTTAACCAAATTTTCAATTTTCTAAGTATAAAAAGGGCACATAATTCTGTCAAAATGCCAGTCAGAGTTACATAACGTTGCCTGCACAGTCCCCTTATGATAGTTAGTCAGTGTTGCAAGTATGAAAGTAATAGCTTTGATACTTAAGGAATAAAATGGACCTAAACACAAAACTTAACCAAAATTTTCAATTTTATAAGTATAAAAAGGGCACACAATTCTGTCAAAATGCACGCCAGAGTCATCTAAAATTGCCTGCCCCGTCCCCTCATGATAGTAAGTATGTGTACCAAGTTTGAATGCAATAGCATTGATACTTTCTGAGAAAATTGGACCTAAACGCAAAACTTAACCGGACGCCAACGCCGACGCCAAGGTGATGACAATAGCTCATTTTTTTTCAAAAAATAGATGAGCTAAAAATGAAGGCAATATCATAAGCACAAACAAAAGCTTTCTTAGATTCAGTTATACCACTCATTTCTACAAACAAACCGATTTAAACAAGATGCTAAAGGAAACAAACAGAGCCAGTTACAAACAGAAAAAGTGAACATTCATCTTCAATAACGATCTACTACTATGGAAGGGTTTATCAGTACATACTTGTTGGTAAATCAAAATGTCATATTTCCAAAAAGACAATTGTTATTTCGCATTTCAATTCTGTAACATTACAATTGTTTGTTTGTTTCTTGCATTTGTTGCAAAAAACATTTATTGTTCAGGCGCCTTGAGGCTAATGTTCAGTCCCGTTATGAATAGCATTTGTTTTTAGTGTAATGAAATTTACGTTCAGCTCTTCAATATTGTTTACTTGTGTGCTTGCCTAAGTGCATTTGACTTTGTTGCTGATTCGATGATCTTTCAATGCATGCACAGCGTAATTTTTTGTTTACATGTATATAAACCAATAATAAGTTTGACGTTCTAGCGCAATTTATTGTATAAGGAGACATCTCTGGCAGGTGTCCGATAATTTCCGGCATGGATGTTACATTTTAACAAATAATCGAGTAATGTACTCTCTAAAAAATACCATAGTTTACTGGAAGGCATGGTTTACACTTTAGACTATAGTTCTGTTATGAAGACAGTGATATGGCATTAAAATGTGCACTTCTAAATCCCTGAAGTACGATAAAGTTAAAGACTATAATACAAAATTGCACCGAAAAAAGTTACATTCCACTAAAAACGACCGGAAAAAAAAGGTGCAAAAACAGTCAATTTTTATTTGTGGCAATCTATGTATTACTTAAATCGATTCAGCTTAGAATGCCCTTTAAGAAAAGGTATGGTTATGGGGGTGTGCAGAACTTATGTGCAAAAAGTTTTTTAAACAGTTTTTTAACTCTCCTGGCTAAGAAAAATCATTTCTTCATAAATGGAAACCCATCATTCGAAATCGGTATAATAAAAAAGCTTTTTTAATGCTTTTGCCCATAATTTGTAAAATACAAGTATTACTAACATAGCGTTTATAAATCGTGATAATTTATAACTGAGTGCTTGGCGCAGTGGTAAACATCTTTCTTTTGCTTCCAGAGGATCCGGGTTCGAATTCCAGGGAAACATTATAGATTTGTTTGAAAACGTATTAAATGAGATTTTTTTAATTACGAAAATCTTTGAACAAGTCCCCTTAAATGATTTCTAAGATTTATGAAAAATGAAAATGACTTGCAAATCTTAGAAATTATTTAACTACGTAATGTAAACAAAATATCCATTGACGATTCCAAAGTGCGCAGCAGCGTTAATAATTTACGTTATGTGTGACTGAAACGCATAGAGGAATGTACGAAAGTACTGACAATCAGACGTTTTTAATCATGCCTCGATTTGCTTGGGCACACGCAACTAACTGCTTCTGGCGTTGACTGAATCGCGGAGACAGGTTTTTTTTCGACAACAATAGCTCGTGGTTTAACATTAAAAAACAACTTGGAGTTTAATGATCCCAATATTTCTGGTTCTCCGCTTAATATGAAGTACATATTACAAATTGTTATGTCGCATTCATTGTGTACACACCGGTCTTACTGACCTGTGTACTAACGCGAAAAGAATTGTAGGTAGCACTTCTTTTACGAGTGAAAAGCGAAAGCGAAAGTAGGTCAGGTGATCGTGCCTCTGATAATCGTTATCAGTCTTAACAGAGACTCAAAATCACATTTAAACATACTTAAATTAACATTTCTTTAAAAAAAACAGTCCGTTTTAAACACGCAATTAAACACGATTTTTCTGTCATTATTAACATTTTCATTCCTACGCAGAACTATTTTTGCGTCTTAGTATAGAGGTGACAATAACGTAGTGACGTCACCATCTATGTATAGAATGATGTCGCATTTGATTAACTTCATGTTGCGTCATGCCTAGTAACATGCTAAGTGCATTTTGCTTCGTTTTGTTGAATTGCTAGTTTTATTATTAGTGTATGTATAAAAAAAAACAACAGTATGCTTGTAACGAATAGCACAATACAAATGTGTTTTTTTTTCATTTATCAAAATACGATTGTAATATTTCAGCATGGAGTTGTCATTAAGCAATATGTCATTGTCATTTATCAACATGAATGGACTTGTGGACATTCCCTTCCATATACTAGAGCTACTACTCTGGGAGAAACCCCAACATCCGGGCATCATTTCAAAGTAATTACCTCCCAATGCTAAGTCATAAGTCATTATATTAACAAAGACGCACAAGTCATTATATGACAGTCTTCCACTGTGACTTTCCGGTCAAGCCATAATATTTTCTTTAAGTTACATTGTATGCGAGTACTTATTCTAATACTTTGCATTTCAACCACATATACTAACTTGATAAAAGATACCGGTGAATTCTTAACATATTTTAGGCTCTTTAATGACATCAAAGCGTGTCGTCAAGGATGTGACATACGCACTCAAAGTTTTTCTTGTAAGGCGCTTTACACTCCTTACTTTAAATGGGACCATTTTTAACATTTGTAAAAACATACACAGAAACAGAAAGAAAAATAGCCTATGTCGACAAAGGTATTGTGTCTATTAATATGTCAATTCGCGAAACTACCTACTATTTGCATAAACACATAATGATTATCATCGCTATTTTAATTAATAACTTAAGATTTATGATTGCAAATCATTTTCAAAACAACAAGGTCAATCCACAGGTGGGTAGCGTGTGGCTATGATATTAACAAGTGAAAACATCATTTTGAATGATAAATAATCATATTATAACGAAACATTAACTTTTCTGAAAAAAAATATTTCACTATCAAATATATATATAACAAGGTATGCAACTCAAAATCATCCCAAAACGGGGTGCATCGCTTTTAACAGCCATATCTTCATCAATTGTGCAGCGATTTTCACGATCTCGGTCTTATTCAAAGCAGAAATGAATTTCCTTTCTGGAAATGTATATGTCTTGCAATATTTTTACAAATGCTGGGTCAACTTTTAAGAAATAACAAGATACACAACTCGCATGACCCAGTTGACAGTGATCATGCTGTCTTTAAGACTGAAATCTTCACGGAGTAAAGGGCAACTTCCCTACAAAGTTCATGTAGTTCGATACCATTATTCAATAAAACGTATGAAAAAACATTATTACCGTTCTTGTCGTTACATTCTGCATCAAGACTAACTGTCCAGCGCCGTTTGAAACCTTTGTTTACATACATTTCAACTAACTGACATTTTAAACATACGAGTGATTTCATTGGTCCAATGCGGAGGTGTGTCTTTACAACTGGAGATTTCATTCATAAAGAATGCATGATCACTGTCAACTGGGTCATGCGTGTTGTGTATCGTGTTATTTCTTAAAAGTTGACCCAACATTTGTAAAAATATTGCAAGACATATACATTTCCAGAAAGGAAATTCATTTCTGCGTTGAATAAGACCAAGATCGTGAAAATCGCTGCACAATTGATGAAGATATGGCTGTTCAAAGCGATGCACCCCGTTTTGGGCTGATTTTTAGTTGCATACCTTGTTATATATATATTTGATAGTGAAATATTTTTTTTCAGAAAAGTTAATTTTTCGTTATAATATGATTATTTATCATTCAAAATGATGTTTTCACTAATTAATATCATAGCCACACGCTACCCACCTGTGGGTCAATCATGATATTATATAATTATCTATTTTAAAAAGAAACGTTCGCATACCATCCGACACCACATCGGTAGCAGACAACTCAACACCGATTGATTCCAGTGTCGATTCGTTTTCAGATCGTAAAGGATCGATCGCTAAAAAATAGCGAAACAAGATACAACACATATGACATTAATAAAAAAAACACAACACCGTTAAATGTTTAGGTTACCATTACTATCACTGGATGTATAACAATTATGCTAAAAATAACACGACAATCAACAGGCTTATCTGATTCAACCAAGGTTACACGCTGTCATGTCGTCATAGTAGCAAGATTGCTCACATGTGTGCTTTTTGTATTGCTTATAAGTTATTAACCAAGGCATACATAGTTTTGACCCATGTGGCAAGATCGGATCAAAATAGTCACACATTAATTACCTCTTTGCAATTAAGAACACGATAAATTATTTTTTAGACGCGACCTGTTGGACCAATGGGAATGATCAGAACAAACTTTGTAGATGACCACTATTTGATGTTATAAATCAAATACGAAAACTCTGGCACATGTTGTTTTAAGGAAGAAGACTTTTGTGTTATTTAAAAGTTCATATAAATCTCATGACCGTTGGGTTGTGGCAATTTGCGATCGGGAGAATAATGCGAAAAAAACGTTTTCGAGGCCTACAATTCGATAATAACGACCAAATATTTAACATCTGAGTCTATGAATTTCAGAGATTTTTATTTATACAAAATATTTTGTTTTGTTCTTTCTTTCCCAAGTAGGGAGTGAGGAAAAAAGTAAACACATTTGAACGAGAATCAACAAATATTCATTCTTGTGTAGTTTCATGAAAATCAATGGTAAATTAGCTTATTAAAATTTAAACAGACATTCTATATGAGTTAAAAAATGTGATTTCGATATGGATACCTTGTATTGGTTCTAAAGGTAAAGCCGGCTGCATTAAGTCCTTATTCTCCTCATGGTCTGTTTGTTCAATATCGGATTCTACGATATTGGCTGTAATGATACAATTCAAATTATGCAAATCAATGTATGCATTATAATGATATGAATCGATACATTATTCTGCAAGAACAGTGAACAATGAAATATATCTTTTTAAGTGAGCTGTTGTCATATAAATGCAATCCTATAAAGTTTTAATGTTTAATTGTTTATGGATAGATATTACTATCTTCATAATACTTAAATAATCCTTACTGCACACTTTGATTTTTAAGGAATTAAAGCCTGATCCTACTGATTAATGTAAATACCTAACGGTAGGGTGCTGCTGATGTCATCAACATAATGGAGCGTTTTTTTAGTGGTGTCGTCTCTGGAATCTCTCAAATAATCGGTTGGTGCACTGGGGCGAATGTCAGATGATTTAACTACCATCTTGATTTTCATTTGAAGCAGACATTTCAATTGAGCAACTGTTAATAAACACGAAATTAAATTATATTCCACTATAGTAAACATCGAATCCTAACGTTCTCCGCTTAATTTGTCGTGATATGATCAGAGGTCACATTCAGTTGACATTGCAATCAAATCGTAGGGATCCTCGTTTCTACCAATCAAATATCACTTCAAGTAAAGGCGTTTCACTTTTATTCTTAAAGAGCGAGCAAAAACTTTTATAAATAATCAAAAATAACGCTTTTTCATTTACAATTTGCATTTGGAATCGTCTAAGAAAATATGAAAACAAAACTGCTTTATTTACAGGCATTTTGTAATGATAAAAATCATGTTAATACATTTTCTTCCCAAATGAGATGGGTGAAAACATTTCATTCTAAACAAAACTTTTTACTTTGCAGCAATAATAATGATGTGTTGTTGTATACCTGTAGGATCAACAGTTTCCTGCACATCATTCACCCGCCCATCAGAGATTGCTCGGTCCAGAGGTTCGTCCATATAGATTCTGATTTGTGGTCTTCGTGTCCGATTCAAATCAATAACAGGCCCTAATCAGATATGTGTGCATAATTAAAATTTACATTCAATTGCATATTTTAGATTACAAATATGAAGAATACCTTCATGATGTTCAGTCTAAGAAGGTCGCATTTATATTGTTTCTTACGGTTATTACCACGTTTTTGGTGTTTGCGACTTACACACTATACATTAATTATTTAGCACGAATAAACTTGTTAGTTGAAGTTAATCTTCTTTTCAACATCTACTGATATAAACAACGCCAAACTTGAAAGTATGTTCTCTTGAGACATTAAGTCATTCTGCATTATATCTGTATTCGACAAAATGGAGAACTGTTAAAAATTAATACGTTAATACCAATTTTCTTTCAATTTATAATTCTACTTCATGAAATTTTGTGTATAAGAAATGAACTTTTTAAGTATAAGAAATATATACAGTATAAAAGACATATACAGTGATAGAGTTTTCAAGTAAAATAAAAAAAGAGGCGTTTTTAATCCTTCTTAATTGAAAGATCGAAATTATTTATTCATAGAACCAACCAAATTAATTGGTGGTTAAAATATAGAGTGCGTTTTTCTACCCTTAGCAATATTGTAAGACATACATCAACTTAAACAGTAAAGATCATGAAGACTATTAAAAGATTACATATAATATGGATAAGCAAAATATAAAGAACTATGTTTATGAATTCAGTAGACATATCTAACTTACAAGAACATAACCACATAGAGCTTACCTTCAAATGAAGCACCTATAATAAACGAAAATGTTGTTAAGGTATTTAACATAACAAGCGAAAAACTATAGGGACAAACTTTAAATGTTCTTCTACTATAATTTATAATAGTTATTGAAATCAATTCCTACGCATAATAAAGGAAAACAAAGTTCACATAATGAATAAACGAGAACATATAGTGTACAATCAACGTCTATTGTAAGTATTCAAATCGTTATTGTATTCAACTCCTGCTCATTTTATCTTCGAAAATAAAAAAGAAGCAAACACACGTTTTTATATTGCAGTAAATCACCCGACGTTTGTATATGATTGAATATGATATAATACTTTATACATTAATGAGAAAAATACTTATTACGTACCACCACGCACTCTTCTTTCATCTGAAAGGCTGATATCACGTTCGCACGAGTTGTTGTCCATTTCACGAATGAATATTTCCATTATACATGGAAAATTCTCCTGCAACCAACGCGTTGAATTCTGAAGCAAAGCTATAAGTTGAATCCAAGCCCCTGAGGACGAACATCGCAAAATCAGCAACTTTAATTGTTCAATATGTTTTTTAAAGATCTGGAGTGCATGGCAGTTAAGTGTATATGTTCCAGATCGTCCGCATCTTCCACTTATTTCCTCTAACCGTATTTTGCTTTGAACCAAAATATGGCATAGTATGGACAACGCCATCAGAAAAACAATTTGGAAAGGCTCCATATCCGTTTTGTCACTCGAATGTCGTCTTGTCTAATGATTGTTTTCTCGCGTGTTTCTTTGCAGGAACTTAAACATAAATCATAACAAGAGATGTTTGTAAAACATGCATGCCCCCCCATATGGGCTGTCAGTTGTAGTGGCAGCCATTGTGTGAATACGTTTTTTGTCACTGTGACCTTGACCTTTGACCTAGTGACCTGAAAATCAATAGGGGTCATCTGCCAGTCATGATCAATGTACCTATGAAGTTTCATGATCCTAGGTGTAAGCATTCTTGACTTATCATCCGGAAACCATTTTACTATTTCGAGTCACTGTAACCTTGACCTTTGACCTAGTGACCTGAAAATTAAAAGGGGTCATCTGCTAGTCATGATCAATGTACCTATGAAGTTTCATGATCCTATGCCTAAGCATTCTTGAGTTATCATCCGGAAACCATTTTACTATTTCGAGTCTTTGTGACCTTGACCTTTGACCTAGTGACCTGAAAATCAATAGGGGTCATCTGCCAGTCATGATAAATGTACCTATGAAGTTTAATGATTCTAGGTCTAAGCGTTTTTGAGTTATCATCCGGAAACCATCTGGTGGACGGAGCGACGGACGGACGGACCGCCGGACCGACCGACAAAACAATATACCCCCTCTTCTTTGAAGGGGGGCGTAAAAATAGTAAAATACACAAACATTAATTATAACAACCGCTAAATACATAACCTGCCTAAATATACATTATAGTGTATTTCGTATGGTTGATAGTACTGTGAAACATAATAAAGATGTGTGCTGTTCTGTTCTGGTTAATAGTACGTTCAATAAAAATTATATTTGTTTTTTAGTATTTACACATTAGGTAAGTGGTGGGGTCACGTTTGTCAATCTTATGATATTTTTCACGTTCCATTTCTACCGGGTCCAGCGCTTTTGATTGAACCACTTGTTTAATGTCATACCAAATAAACTGATAAGTTTTGTTTTGAACTTACAAACTAGTTTACTTATTGGTAAAAAACCTCTTTAGCGTTGAACTTCCAACCGATTGCAAGCAAGTTGAGCAAAGTACTATTTGATATGTTTTCTTTTTACATAAATACATTCAAATTGTTCATGTGGTGAACACTAGGTTGAGGATTAAAGCAGGGGTCCGTTTCTTCAACGATCGTACGACAAAATTGGAATACGATACATATTTCAATGAAGCATTTTAACTAAACACCAAGGAATGATACTATTATTTTTCCGTATATCTATTCATTTCATTGTTTTTTCACATATAGTTTAAATTTTGAATGCATATTGATGAAAACTTTTGTATTTTCAGTCTCCAAAATTTGGTCTTAAATTAAGATTGTCGAACGATCTTTGATGAAACGGCCAACAGGTCCTGCTTGATGGTGTAAGTTTCTCTCTTTCGATAGCAATATACATTGTATTCCTGTACTTTAATGAAAGCAATATACATTGTATTCCTGTTATTTAATGATAGCAATATACATTGTATTCCTGTTATTTAATGATAGCAATATACATTGTATTCCTGTTATTTAATGATAGCAATATACATAGTATTCCTGTTATTTAATGATAGCAATATACATTGTATTCCTGTTATTTAATGATAGCAATATACATTGTATTCCTGTTATTTAATGATAGCAATATACATTGTATTCCTGTTAATTAATGATAGCAATATACATTGTATTCCTGTTATTTAATGATAGCAATATACATTGTATTCCTGTTATTTAATGATAGCAATATACATTGTATTCCTGTTATTTAATGATAGTCATACACATTGTATTCCTGTTATTTAATGATAGCAATATACATTGTATTCCTGTACTTTAATGATAGCAATATACATTGTATTCCTGTTATTTAATGATAGCAATATACATTGTATTCCTGTTATTTAATGATAGTCATACACATTGTATTCCTGTTATTTAATGATAGTCATACACATTGTATTCCTGTTATTTAATTATAGCAATATACATTGTATTCCTGTTATTTAATTATAGCAATATACATTGTATTCCTGTTATTTAATGATAGCAATATACATTGTATTCCTGTTATTTAATGATAGCAATATACATTGTATTCCTGTTATTTAATGATAGTCATACACATTGTATTCCTGTTATTTAATGATAGTCATACACATTGTATTCCTGTTATTTAATTATAGCAATATACATTGTATTCCTGTTATTTAATGATAGTCATACACATTGTATTCCTGTTATTTAATTATAGCAATATACATTGTATTCCTGTTATTTAATGATAGTCATACACATTGTATTCCTGTTATTTAATGATAGCAATATACATAGTATTCCTGTTATTTAATGATAGCAATATACATTGTATTCCTGTTATTTAATGATAGTACTATACATTGTATTCCTGTTATTTAATGATAGTACTATACATTGTATTCCTGTTATTTAATGATAGCAATATACATTGTATTCCTGTTATTTAATTATAGCAATATACATTGTATTCCTGTTAATTAATGATAGCAATATACATTGTATTCCTGTTATTTATTGATCTGGGAAAAGAACATTTGCTTATATTATTGTGTATGAATGGAAATGATCTCCATATATAAGAGAAGAAAATGTGTGTAAAGGACCAATAGTTAAACACAAGGTCATAGTTTGACTTTTCTTTTTATACCATTTTATGGGTTTATTTAAATATAACCATAGATTTTATTCATTTTTATTGACTATTTAATCTGTTATGACAGTAAGTCTTTCTTTCGTTTTAAAGTGTTTCCTAAATTCTTATATATTTAAATTAAATTCAGGAATTATCATTATTACAATGTCCTTTTATTGTCTAACTATCTTTAGAAGCATTTACATAATTTAGAGAATAAAATCACTAGTAGGATTCACGGTCCCCCTATTTTCAATTTATATTTACACTGTATTATATAAAATGTGTCATGGACGTAATAATGATCTTGTTTGTGTTATCCTATTCCAATAGTGCTGAATAACATGCCATTATTAATACGTTCACTGTTTGTTGCATGCTTAATATATTTTTATGAAATAAATCTTAGAAAGAAAGGTTTGAAATCAAGGTAAAATCTCGTGTTATATCGTACTCTTGTTCTTACGATTTATTGAACTAGTAATTGTACGACAATTGTTCATGTTTAATGGCTACCTTGAAGGAATCGTCCAGAATTATAAAGTTGTGCATCTGCGCTTGCTTATTTATTGGAAGTATTCCTACTCAATATGGTTACATAGTCTGGTAACAAAGTAAGTTCCAGAAACATGTCTCTATAGCCCAGTGCTATTAGCAATCAAATACACTTACACGTTTGCAATCAACAACCACAGAATGACAGAATATTATCTAACTGTCAATATTTATAAAACTACCATCGACGACAATCAGTATACATTGAAGTACATGTACACAGACCATATGTGGTAAAATCATGCTTCAACGAATAATATCATTATGAAAAAGCTACCAAACAGTAAGTTCACAAGTTCAATACGAATAACACTAAAACTCACGGATGCTACTCAGTACCTTTTTTTTGTTTATTCTAGGAATTTGCATTTTGAAAATAAACTGTATATGTTGAGAAACAGCCAAGACAATAGTGCACTATGAGCTGATTCCAGAAATATACACAGTGCCACAACTCATATTAAAACATCAATCATTAAAGTGAAACGTACGAGTAAGTTCAATTGAAAACAACCATAATATGTCCGTCTTCATTAACATTACAAATCGTACGTTAACGATACAAAGCATATAAGGTAATATAAATCACAAGATTTAAGCTTAAACTTAATGACATCACCGTTTCTCCTGTTTTTTATAAGTAATGAAATACAAAGTCGCTATTTTTTTATATTAGATACTTTATATTGGTAGCGTTTGCTATTTGTTAAATATTTAGTCACATAATATGTTAATAATATAATTAATGCTATTTTTCATGTTATAATTACACGAGTAATCATAGTCGGACACTCACATTATCATAAGCTTATCAAGATTATATGTAGATACAATATAACATGATTTTACAACAAATAACACAGACTGGTTACTTTTCGCAATATAACTAACAGCCCGAAATATAGGCAAATGGTATAAAGATGTATGAGTTGTATTAGCCATACTTTTGTATATTGCCCTTGTTTACCGGTAAATATATTTCAATAAGTTTATTATTCAGAATTTAACTCTATTATTATTTGGTACGTTCGTTTATCACCAATCGTGATACATTGACTTTCTACGAAATCTCCTTATGAAATAAATCGTCTGCTACTCCATTGTGGTTTAACACATGCAGTAAAAATAACTCGATAACCTCAAATGATCATGCGATAAGGTTACATTGTGTTATGTTACGGCAAAAATAACATAATTATGTCTCAAGGTTAAATATTTCTAAATGATATGCTTGTATCTTAACATATCATGCCCCTTAATGACAAAAATTTGAATAGTTTATACAAAATACGTGTAAATAGTTTTTATTACAGTTTTCTCAAATCAGCCATAGTTTATGGAATTAATGTGTACATTAGTGACACTTAAAAGCCTAGATAAACCATAATGTATTTTTTTTAAGGGGATCTTTGTATAAAAGTCTACTATTTATGCAAAATAAACCGTTTTTATAAAAACATTCCTATTAATGTTAAATGTTAGATACAATTAATTAATTGTTACTTAACAATGCTGCTGGCCTATTGTGTCTCAATAGAAAACGCCCAGAACAAAATCAAATATAAAAATGAGAAACCAGAGTTTCATCTTAAAATGTATTATTTCGGACAGCAATCAAAATTCCAGTTTCATAAAATGTGATGTAGCTATTAAAGGCATAGCTCCAGCAGCAATAGCTTATAGCACACGGCATTGAAAGTCCTTATTTAAAGAATTTGAGGACCTATAAATTGTATTATAATATAAAGAACTATTCTATAAAATGCATAAGAAAGGTTTAATTTGCTAACAAAGTTACAACAATATAAAGTATAATGTTAAAAGTATTGATCTAATAAATCTTCTCAATTTTAATAAACAGATTATAAGGTAATTCCAACAGAGTCGTAAACCAAAACGCAATAAGGGATTGGTGTGACCTATCTACAACCAACTAGCAAAAATGATGGCTTGATCGCGGAAAGATAACCCCATATGATGTGTATCACGTATGTCAAATTAACACACGTTTATTTGCATTTTTACTTTATGAAAAAATGCAGAAACGTTTTATTTTAACAATATATTTTCTGAACCCGAATTAAATGCTTAATTTTAAACTAAATATTGAACAACAGTACAATCATGTTTATTACCGTGTTCTGGTTTGGCCTTTTGTTTAAAGATATAGTACTTCATAACACGTCTTTTAACTATCAGTAGCATCATTTTCAATGAGTATAGTAACATAAAAATAGTGTAGTTCACTTTTCGTAATTTCCTTAGAGAATTAATTTTTGGCTAATAAAAACAAACTACAGAATGTATAAATGTATTATGAAAGGCATGCAATTTTGATCCTGTTATAAAAATCAATGCAATCAACCCTTACCTTACGCGATGAATGCGAACAATCTTGAATGAAAATGCATTTAACACTTACGAATGTTGGTAATCTGACCTCAACTATACAAACACACGTAACTTAATTGTAAACGATAGCTTAACCAGCATAAGGTTTAAATTAAGAGAGTGTTTTCTAGTGTATTGAAGATTTATGTGTGTGTCATTACGTTAACCTTGCAAAATAAATGTTAAGTCAGCTCTAAACTAGCGGAGCTCGTCCGATAATATGGATCACCGCAAATATGTCATTCACTATATTGGGTCATATTTGTTTACAAACAAGGGTAATTCAGGATGTTTTTTTTCTAATTCCAACACTATCTAAGCCCTGTATTTGTTTGTGATTTACTGTAGTAACAGCCATGTGCACACTTCAAATAATGAAGCAATTTACCTTTTGTTTCTTTTCCTCACCGTGAACAGAACATAGCAGTTAATGTACAAAACTAACATTCAAAACTCAGGAGAATTGCAAGTGAAACTTTGCAAAACTAATATCCATCTACTAATTGTATCATGATTTTGAAGTTACATTTATGACATTGGATGTCCTATTCAAAATAATTTAGCGCCGTTTATGTAACACAAATATGTAAACGTGCAATATAAAATCCAATCAAAATTAAGTGGTCTCTCTTGTGTTTTATGTCTTCATTAAGACAAACCCACTGTTACAGTCCTGATGAATAAAGTTCAGTGAATAGCATTTACACGGGGTTTAAATTATAATTATACGAACGTCGCTTTAATTGGTGTGAAAGAAAAGATTGGCGATAACTATGTTCATTCATGTAAGTTGAGTTTTATCTGTCATAAAGTCAAACACTTCACCTTTATCAGATTCGATAAACATTTTTCGCTTGACCTGAGTAAGGCCCTTTTAAAAATTAAGCAAAATATTTAATGAAAGGTTAATGATAAACATACAAGTTAAGTTTCTTTTGTTTTACCCAACAGCTTTATCAACAAAGTACAATTATTGACAAAACCGACAGTTTTATTTTTACCGTAAAGTATTGTATAATTAATACGCTTCGTGAATTATTTTCTTATAAAACATGTATCTGTTACAACTGGCGACTATGCATGCATAAGTACACAACTGAATGTAAGACTTTGTTTTCGATTTATTATAAATATAGGAGCTTACCATACAAAACACACGCTTGACACACAATTTCACCATGCATACTAACTGGGAAATATATATTGTATTCATACAATCTTACTAATATATATATTTATTAAATTATTATTTGGAATATAATGTTCACACTGTGTTCAATATCAAGACAACAAAAACAAGACACGTTTGTTCAAGATGTCACTGAACGATTTGTTGTTGATCAACGGATGAGTATTTTTTTCATACGTAATTTTTATATTAATATTTACATTTCACAAATGTCATGATGTTGCTTTCGAATTGTACGTGTTTATCGTTACTTGTTGAATAACGCAAGTGTGGATTAATTGTTCATAAACTTCAATCTAAAATTGATGTTTGGAAAAAAATGTCAATTGTTGAAAAGATTTTCATTCAATTCTCGTGTATTTTGATGATTCAACTGATATGTCAATATCACTTCCTGAACACTTATGACAACCTATCGCACTTGATGTTAATCGCACTAAGCCACTATTGCAAAAGAGCTGGTTAAATACAGATTTAGAAACAAAAAACAAGCACGAAATATACATTCATTCATTCTTACCTTTGAATTAACCAGAACGAAATTACACACAACCTCTTTCAACAGGAAGTAACACACATTGTAACTGAATGTTTAAAGTTTTTCAGTGCAAAGACTGCCGATTTGTATTGGTAAGATAACGAGGTCGGTGGTTTGGTGTCGATGTCAATCAATCGTTACAATCGTGATACATCAGCTATCTCCGGACTCCTCCGTAAGATAGATTTTATTCAATAAATCGTCTGCTGATCCTGACACTCTGGACCCAACCGGCTTTTTATTGCATAAACCAGCCTCTAGTATAACGACAGTTGTCAATTGAAGGAAAACAAAGAGCAAATCATTATCATTATACTTAGGCTAGCGATACATAAAGTATGCAGTGCAGTTAGGCTATAGATTGCCTCGATTTTATACCAAAATTCGGGAATTGTAGAGAACAAGGAAAATTCGGATATCTAAGTTTTGTAGCATAACTTTGTTTTTAAACGTCTCCCCTAGCCTTATTTATAAGACGCGCAAAGAATTTAGAGATACTTTTTATATAGGCTAAATTCTTTGGTCCAAATATTACCAATATAAAAAGTAGCTTAATATTTGAGAGCGTCAACAAGTTGGACTAACTTTTCCCCATGGTTCCAGTTTTCGTTAGCAGAATTTCTATAAAAATAACAATACATATTTTTGTTTCATGGCTATAGTGATGTATACATAAAAACAATCATCTTCAAAGTCAAGTTTCTTGGAGCAAGTTTGAAGTAAGCATTTATCCAACATTGTTAATACATTTTTGTCAACACAGATGCACATAGACTTTCCATGGTTAGTTTCCAAGACTTGCCATGCCAACCATCTCAAATAGTATTCTAATTGTCTGGTCAAAAGCCTGTCCGTGGTCATCGTATGTTGTAAAACTAACATTTATCACGTATTTCAATTACCCATACAGTACATTAAAAGGACTTTGTGTATTTCTTTTTTTTAAGTATTCATTAAATTTTCATAAAACAAAAATATCAAACACTCACATTTTAAAATAGCGTGAGCAAATTTTTGTTGTTAGCTTCTTTAACAACCCTATGGCCCAGCTGGACGACACAAATGTTGAAATTTAATGTCCCTGTCCAACCCGATTGGTTTAACCTGGAAGTAAATTAGTAAAGGTACTGTAATGCTGTACATCTCTTAGTCTTATTCATGAAAAAAGCAAACAATTTCTTGTATTTTTACAGGACTTATACTTTGGAACCAAATATTGCCCATTAAAAAATCAGCTTAATATTGGTGGAGTGTCAAAAAGTTGGTTTATCCAATAATACAACCCCAACGAAGATAAGGTTTAATCACATTTAATATAAAAATAGCGTACATGTACATTTAGCTACAATGACTTACCATTTTCATATTACTGAGTACTCCTAAGAGCAAAATTTGTCAAAGAATGTAGCAGCACAAATAAAAAAAACACACACTTGATTACATGTACTTTCTTTTGATGCAAATGCATTCTTACTATTATGTTTAACTGACATACGATATGTGCACTGATCCGAGAATTAAACAAGAGCACCGCCTTGCGGGTGCAGACCGCTCATCTATTTTCTTTTTAAAGGTGAAGGGACTCTCATTTTCAATCACAAAGGAGGGAGGAGTGGAGTGAAGAGGGGTGTATAGTGTGGGGTTGTGGACATTAATTACATTATCTTCCAAAAAAGCGAAAAAAAAAAAAAAAAAAAAAAATCGGGGGGGGGGGGGGTTTGGGTGCGATGGTTGGACGGTATTTCAAAAATAACCGTTTTAAAAAAAAAATGGGGGGGGGGTATAGTGTGAGGGTGTGGTGATAATTTGTGAGATGATCTTAAAAAAAAAAAAAAAAAAAAAAAAATCAAAAAAAAAAATTGGGGGGGGGGTGGGGTGGGGGGGGTGGGGTGGGGGTATAGTGTGAGGGTGTGGTGGTCATTTGTGAGATGATCTTAAAAAAAAAAAAAAAAAAAAAAAAAAATAGGGGGGGGGAGGGGGGAGGGGGGGAGGAGGGCACGGGGGATGGTTTGGGTGAAGTCTATTGTGGTATGTCAGGTAAGAGTAGTTTCATCAAAGTATCAATCAAATCTAATCATAAATAAAGAAGTTATGGCAATTTTAGCAAAATTTAATAATTTGACCTTGAGAGTCAAGGTCATTCAAAGGTCAAAGTAAAATTCAAGTTGCCAGGTACAGTAACCTCATGATAGCATGTAAGTATTTGAAGTTTGAAAGCAATAGCCTTGATACTTAGAGTGGATCGAAACACAAAATTTAACCATATATTAAAAGTTACTAAGTCAAAAAAGGGCCATAATTCCGTAACAATGACAACCAGAGTTATGCAACTTGTCCTTTTACTGTACCCTTATGATAGTTTGTGAGTGTTCCAAGTATGAAAGCAATATCTATGATACTTTAGGGGTAAAGTGGACCAAAACATAAATCTTAACCAAATTTTCAATTTTCTAAGTATAAAGGGCCCATAATTCCGTCCAAATGCCAGTCAGAGTTACATAACTTTGCCTGCACCGTCCCCTTATGATAGTTCATAAATCTTGCAAGTATGAAAGCAATAGCTTTGATACTGTAGGAATAAAGTGGACCTAAACACAAAACTTAATCAAATTTTCAATTTTCTAAGTATAAAAAGGGCACATAATTCTGTCAAAATGCCAGTCAGATTACATTACTTTGCCTGCACAGTCCCCTTATGATAGTTAGTAAGTGTTGCAAGTATGAAAGCAATAGCTTTGATGCTTAAGGAATAAAATGGACCTAAACACAAAACTTAACCAAAATTGTCAATTTTCTAAGTATAAAAAGGGCTCATAATTCTGTCAAAATGCATGCCAGAGTTATCTAACTTTGCCTGCCCAGTCCCCTCATGATAGTAAGTAAGTGTACCAAGTTTGAATGCAATAGCATTGATACTTACTGAGAAAAGTGGAACTAAACGCAAAACTTAACCAAAATTTTCAATTTTTTAAGTATAAAAAGGGCACATAATTCTGTCAAAATGCACGCCAGAGTTATCTAACTTTGCCTGCCCAGTCCCCTCATGATAGTAAGTAAGTGTACCAAGTTTGAATGCAATAGCATTGATACTTACTGAGAAAAGTGGAACTAAACGCAAAACTTAACCAAAATTTTCAATTTTTTAAGTATAAAAAGGGCACATAATTCTGTCAAAATGCACGCCAGAGTTATCTAACTTTGCCTGCCCAGTCCCCTCATGATAGTAAGTAAGTGTACCAAGTTTGAATGCAATAGCATTGATACTTTCTGAGAAAAGTGGACCTAAACGCAAAACTTAACCGGACGCCGACGCCAACGCCAACGCCAACGCCAACGCCGACGCCGACGCCGACGCCGACGCCAAGGTGATGACAATAGCTCATAATTTTTTTTCAAAAAATAGATGAGCTAAAAATGAACAAGTGCAAAATAATATCAGTAAACTAAGAAAAAAAAGTTGCTATTTTTCTTTTAGTTTTTCATTTATATCTTTGAGTAAATAAATGTTGCACCGAATGACTAAATTAGTCTTAAAGGTATTTTGAAATTACCTAAATAAAAATGTTTATGCAACATTTTGTAAACTATGTTTAAAATTTTAAAGAAAGCAGCCCATGCAATTTAAAAGCAATACTATTGAAGAACACAGTTGTTTTTAATATAAATATGTAAGATTCTCAAAAGTCTAAGAATAAATGTACAAGGGGCATTTAAATTTGCTATCCACTTTGTTACGACATTGGGTTTCTAATAAAAAGTTGACCAGCCTCTGTCCACTTTTGTTTATTGGAAAATCTAGACAGAATGTAAGAACTCCAGAATCAAACTCAAAGCATGTTATCAACAGTTCCACCGACCCTGAATAGACTACATTAGTATTGTTAAACTAGGTTAATTTATTAATTAACTAATAATTTTGTTATGACATTTGGGATTCTAATAACAAGTTGATCAGCCTCTGTTCACTATTGTTTAATGAAAAATCTAGACAGAATGTAAGAACGCCAGAATCAAACTCAAAGAAAAGGGGTTCCCTGTATCAATATTTTCTAACTATTGGCATAAGTAATCACACTGTGACTCCTGGAAAAAAAACTTTAGTAATTAAAGTCTTTCAATCTATGTTAATGACTTGGTAACACAATCATGTAACTAAGGTAAATAATAATTGTCACATTGATAGTTATTATTTACTTTAGTTATAATACACACTTTTTCTTTAAATGTATAATTATTTTGGTTGGTTAAGCGGATTCTTGATTTTCCAGCACTGAGCAGTATTTCTTAATATAGGTCTCACAAGACTAGTAGTACAAAAAACAATGCCGAATCTGTACACATGTAAGAAAAGAACAAAATATACCAGTAATATTTTTATTACTTTAAATAAAAATAATAAGAGTATGCTCCATAGAAAAGTTCATATATTCAACTAAAATTTAAAATATAACAAACATAATCTATTTTAATTAAAATGCTAATCAAGCCATAACACACTGCGTATGTACATTTATGGACAATGTTGCCATTTCTCATTTGAGTAAACCAACATCATATGTAAAATTAATTGCAAGTGAAAAGTATTTATGAAATTCATTATAGTATTTACATGTTTACAGTACAATAAGCTGTTGTTAAGTGGCAAACCATATTAAACATTTTATTGTAACAAAGTAAATAAAGACATGTATGTTGATCTTTGATGAATATATTGAGTGTTTGCCTATGGTTTTACATTTCTATAATTTTTGGTATAATATACTTTATTCACAAGACTACAGCAACTAGAAATTCTCAAAACACCAGATTAAGGCCGAGATCAAAGAAAACATAAGTTGTAATTGTCAATGAAGGGTTAAACATTCTCAACTATCTCTACTTCCATAATTACTGCAATTGGTATTAAGTTTATTTTCCGTTTTAAAGGGGCCTTTTCACGGTTCGGAAAATTGACAAAATTGAAAAAAGTTGTTTCAGATTCGCAAATTTTCGTTTTAATTATGATATGTGTGAGGGAACAGTAAAACTGAACATTTACCATGCTCTAAAATAGCCATTATATGCATCTTTTGACGATTTTAAAACCTGAAAATTATAAAACGTTGCAACGCGAAACGAATTAATAATTTGGAGAGTTCTGTAATTGTCGTTATAATTTGTGAAACAACGAGGATTGGTTATATGAAGTATTAAATACACCTGTCATTGTATCCTGAAGGATGGCCGAGTGGTCTAAGTGGGAGACTTTTTACTCCAGGACTCCAGGGGTCAGTGGTTCGAGCCCTGAGGGTTACCTTTTTTTCTTTTTTTAATTTTATTCTTTATTTTTTACTGGAGCTTTTTATATCGAATATTAACATTTATCAATATAAAGCATTTAATGGCAAACTTTTAGACATGCCAAAATCTGTGAAAAGGCCCCTTTAATAATTAAAATATATTCAACCAAATAAATGTACATGCAATCTAACTATAGGCTGTTATTAACCGATGCAAAGACTGATAAGATTTCATTCTTTTATATAATACTTTTATATCTTATAATAATAATAATAATAATATGATGTTACATGCGTTATACCAACATCTGAGCCTTGCAGTTTCAAAGAAGAAAAATAAAAAAACAGTGTTTACTTATTATGTATCAGAAAAAAACTAACAAAGGGAGGAGCAAATTGTTATCCAGGGTCATAACATAAACGCACTGATGGTTCACCATACCATGTAACATGGTAAATACTGTATCTCATTTGTTTTCTCAAAAAACATTTTAGCACTTTCACGATGTAAACAAAAATGTAAACACAACAAATGAACCGGTGTTCAGAGTGTCAATACACCATAGTGTTTTATAAATCGTTATCTTAAAGATGTCCTATGTAATCAACACAAATCTCTTGGAGTGGAGTTACATAGTAACTGCGTTTTATGTTTTAATAAATATTTAATGATATGATAAGTGCCTACATTTAAAACAGTAATACATTCTCTTGATAGTGTTGCAGATCAGGTGTCGTCAATGAAGTACAGCAGCTATTTTGACAATTTTTAAACCCCTACCCCCCACCCCCCTGTAACAAACTGTCAAAAAGCTCAACCCCCCCCCCGCCTTAATTACTTCACACTTTCCAACATTTTTAATAAACACCTAATTAAAATGCATTTCCACTTAAAAGAACTATCACATACTTAACATGACTAATAGTAGAATTGTTTCTTCTTAACAGTTGCCACAGTTATTCAATGAAGCAGTAACTCATTGAATTTGAAAGGAAAAATATAACAGATGACAATAATATATAACACATCTTTTATCTGATGCTTTTTCAACTACAACAGGGTGAGGTCAAGTTTTAGATTAACTTCCGATCATGCAATCTTTTACACAAGATGGGAAGTTGATTCGTGAAACTTGGCACGCATTTATGCTAGTTTGACATAAAACTAATGCGAATGTTTCACACATACGTTGAAAATTATTTTTAAAACTATTAGTTTCTAATATTTTTTTTAGATCATAAACTATTTTAAAATAAAAAATAATTAAATGTGTGACGTCACAAAATGACTGATCCCCATCCCATTGTCACAAAGTGTCACACTCTCTTTTAGCCCCTACATATCTATGTACATAGTCGAACTATCTTTTTTTAAGAAGACGTTTTGTCGGAAGGTTTTTATTGATTAAGTGTGGTATGCATTTTAATAAACAACGGGCAGCTAAACAAATTATTAAAAAAACTATAAAAAAAAAACACATTGCCATCGAGCGCCTATGGCTACTACAATCGCTTTCGCAACAATCTATTGACGTTCAAATCGACTATAGATTACACATTATTGTGGTCACAAAAAGACTTAATAGCGTGCAAACAATGTTACGGAGTTTTATATGGATGGTATGCGGTGATTAAATACACGTTATTGGACATTCATATTCGACTGTATATGTCTTTCCAACATGTATTTTTATTTCGTGAAATATTACACTAAAATAGACACCTAACCAAAAATGCACATTGCAAAAACGATCAACGATAAATCTTAAAGGGGCCTTTTCACGTTTGGTATTGATAAAATAAAATAAAAATATATTTCAGATTTGCACATTTTCGTTGTTGTATTGATATTTGTGAGGAAAAAGTAATGGTAAACAATGGCCATGCTCTAAAATATCCACTATATGCATTTTTGACGATTTAAAAGCCTGAAAATTATAAAGCATTGCAACGCGAAACGATTGAAAAATTTGGAGAGTTCTGTTGATGTCGTTATATTTTGTGATACTACGAGAATTGCTTATACAAAGTATTAAATATATCACTCATTTTATGAGCACGGATGGCCGAGTGGTCTTTGCGTTAGACTTTTCTCCAGGGGTCAGTGGTTCGAGCCCAGTTGAGAGTTACTTTTTTGCTTTCTTTATTTTATTTTTATTTTTTAATGGAGCTTTTTAGATCCAATGTTTACATTTATCAATAAAACGCATTTAAAAACAAACTTTAATACGTGCCAAAATCTGTGAAAAAATCCCTTTTTAACATATAACACACTTGGTTACTTTTCTCAATATAGGGATAATACACGTTTTCGAGGGCATGATCATCTGCGGGCGCTCGAAAAATCCGTTCCTGCCCGTGTGCGCTGCGGGCGCTCGAAAAATCCGTTTCTGCCCGAATGCGCAGCACGAGGGCAGAAACGGATTTTGAGAGCGCCCGCAGATGATCATGTCTGAGAAAATGTGTATTTTTTGCTATTATTGCATAAACAAATCACACATACCAAAATAAATTGAAACAACATTGAAAACAATACGTCTTGTTCATTCGACATCGACAAAATAATTCGATTATTTCAAATGACGTCATTCAGTTCAAGGTTGTGTTTTACATATGCGTCACTCGGTTATCATCAGAAATGACGATGCTTACGTTCGGATAGGCAGTTTCCGATTTAAAATGTGTTTAAACAGTGGATAAATGCAAAACAGCCGCGCATAGTAAGAAATGTGGAATTATTTTGGAATTTACAGCAGGAACGGTACATCAACATTTACATTTAAACCATAGTCTTTTGAAATAGTTGAGTAAATAACCTTGACTTCATTGACGTTGCCAATAAAATAAAGCTGTTGTCAAGAGAGTGCAGATGGTATAATTTGAAAAGTGGATTTAAATATTCATTGCCATTTGGCATTATCCCTGCATGTATGAGGAAACTGGTGCTTATTCAGTTCCCCTTTTATGCTTGGTTAGTCGTCGACGGCTGGAGAATGGAAGTAATTGCGCGTGGACCATGTTATGGATATGAAAAACACATAACAGTGCTTGAACGGCACGTGAATCGCCTTGTTAATACACGATTTTTCACGTTCAAGCCCCCCCCCCATTTGCCAAGTTTCTGAACCCCGCCAAAGGGCATTACAGATAGAGTTTATGCAAAAATATAACTAACAGCCCGAAAACTAAGCAAATGGTATAAAGATGTATGAATTGTATTAATATTTACCAGCCATACTTTGTATATTGCCCTTGTTTACCGGTCAATATATTTCAATAAGTTTATTATTGAGAATTTAACTCTATTCATTGGTACATTCGTTTACAATCGTGATACATCGACTATCTACGAAATTTCATTATGAAATAAATCGTCTGCTAATCAAGAGTGGTTTAACACATGCACTCATTCTACACATAGATGGTGACGTCACTACGTTATTGTCAATAAGACCGGTGTGTACACAATGCACATGCAGTGAATATAACTCGATAACCTCAAATGATCATGCGGTGAGATTACAGTGTGTAATGTTACGCCAAAAATAACATACTTCTGTCTCAAGGTTAAATATTTCTAAATGATATGCTTGTATCTTAACATGATGGGTATCACGTTAGTAAAATTAACTCACGTTTATTTACATTATGACTTTATGAAAAAATGCCTGTATTAAATGCTAGATTTTAAATTAAATATTGAACAACAGTACAGTCATATTTACTGCCGTGTTCTGATTTGGCCTTTTGTTTGAATACACAGTAGATTCTACTTGATAACAAGTCTTTTAACTATCAGTAGCATCATTTTCAATGAGTATAGTAACATACAAATAGTGTAGTTCACTTTTCTTAATTTCCTTAGAGAATTGGTTTTTGGCTAATAACAACCAACTACATAATGTATAAATGTATTATGAAAGGCATGCAATTTAGATCCCGTTATAAAAACCAAACAATGCAATCAACTCTAACAAGACTTTCCATTTTATACTGCGATGAATGCGATCAATCTTGAATGAAAATGCATTTAACACTTACGAATGTTGGTAATCTTACTTCAACAATAGAAATACACAAACCTTAATTGTAAACGATAGCTTAACCAGCATAAGGTTTTAATTAAGGGAGTGTGTTCTTGTGTAT
This sequence comes from Dreissena polymorpha, assembly GCF_020536995.1. NCBI lineage: Eukaryota > Metazoa > Mollusca > Bivalvia > Myida > Dreissenidae > Dreissena > Dreissena polymorpha. The sequence goes on from NC_068359.1 coordinate 53,477,660, forward strand.
TAAAGATTTATTTGTGTGCCAATAGGTTAACCTTTAAAAAAACAAAAGCTCGTCCGATAGTATGGATCACCGCAAATATGTCATGCATTATCATTGTGTCTATTTTGTTTACAAACAAGGGTGCTTCAGGATGTTTTTTTTTATTCCAACACTATATAAGCCCTGTATTTGTTTTTGATTTGCTCTAGTATCAGTCATGTGCACACTTCAAATTAAAAAGCAATGGACTTTCTGTTTATGTTCCTCACATGAACCGAACAGAGCAGAAAATGTACAAAACTTACATTCCAAACTGAGGATAATTACAAGTAAAACTTTGCAAAACGAATATCCATCTACGTATGGTAACATGATTTTAAGTTACATTTATGACATTAAATGTCCTATTCAAAATAATATAATGCCGTTTGTGTAACACAAATATGTAAAAGTTCAATATTACAATAAAATGAAAATGATGTGGTTTCTCTTGTGTTTTATGTCTACACGACAAAAAAACATTGTTACAGTCCTGATGAATACATTTTAGTGAATATCATTTTAACGGGATTTAAATTAAAATAAATACGAACGTATTGAACGTATTGTTTGATGTGAAATACGGATTATGGTTTTGAATTTACGTTGTGTTTTATCTGTCATAAAGTGAAAACATTTGCACCTTTATTAAATTAAATAAACATTTTCTACTTGACCCCAGTTAGGCCTTTTTGTAAAGTAAGCAAAATATTTAATGAAAGGTTAATGCTAAACATACAAGTTTACTTTCTTTTGTTATCCAAACAGCTTTATGTAACAACAATACGTTTATTGATAAAACCGTAGTTTTATTTTATCCGTAAAGTATTATATTATTCATAATCTTCGTGAATTATTTTCGCATTATACATGTATTTGCAAACAACTAACAACTATGCATGCATTAGTACAAGCAATACACTTGAATAATAGTAGATCCTTTATGGCCAGATTTTGACTTCCTTTTAAAAGTGCCTCTTCCATAGTAAAGTACACGACTAAATGTCAGACATGTTTTAGATGTGTTATATATAAAGGAGCTTACCGTGTTTGACAAAGAATTTCACCATGCATACTAAGTGGGAAATGCTGTATAACACAAGTGTGGTTTAGTTTTTCATAAACTTCAATTAAAAATGGATGTTTGGAAAAATGTCCATTGTTGAATTTTGCATGCAATACCTGGTATTATGATGATTCAACGTATCAATATCACTTCCTGAATACTTATGACAGCATATTCCACTTGATGTGTTAATCTCACTATTGCAAAGTTTAGAGATGGTTTTAATACAAATTAAGAAACAAAAAACAACAAGTACAAGATATTCACTCATTCTTACCTTTGAATTACACACAACGAAGTTATGTACAACCTATTTGACCACGAAGTAACACACACAGTTTAAAGTGTTTCAGTGCATAGATTGCCGATTCGTTTTCGTAAGATGTTTATCAATCGTAACTGCTCGGAAACAACCGATGTTAAGCGTACACAGATCGGATCACTACCGTAAATTGTCTTGTGAATTTCTTAAACACACAACACCAAACGTTTACAGTATTTTACGTGTTAAATCCATATTAAACTTTATTTCTTTCTCATAATCATTTTTATTTGGTGTATGAAACGATATTGAATCGAGTTACTGAATGAAATAACTGTATGGATAGATATATGGTAACTCGCATTAATTGGGCGTACAATGTCAATAGTAATCTTACTTAGAACAAAACTCTTTAATTAGACTGGAACACTATGTATGTGAAAAGAGGTGTTGCTTTGATATGACAAGTTTATTATGTGATACTTCAAAATGGTTTCTGCAGGTGTTATTATACAAAAAAGAAATTAACCTTCTATCGCTTTAGTAAGTAACCAATTTTAGTCAGGATTATGTATTTACTGAATGCTAGAGTAAACATCATCATGTGTTTTATTGCACTAAGTGTGGCTCAATAACCTAAACGAGATCATCAAACGGAACTGTTCTGATTAGTGTTTATGTGAAACCAGCCTAGATATCATTAGAACTGATGTTAACATAACGTATTATGGTGATTGGGCCCAAATGTCACTTCGGGATTGTTTAGAAGGACGCACGTTTGCCGTGTCAGGAAAAATGACTAATTTATTCGTGGTTAGGTGTTATGCTTGATAAACAAGAGGATTATGATGACCTTGATACATGTACATGAAATAGAATTTAAAACAGGAGTGGGAGATTATAATATGTATGTACAATAAGGGAACTAAGTTATCAGCAAGCTTAACTGCTTAGTAAAAACTTAAATGAATTAAATAGAAGACCACTCTATGCTGTTATAAACCAAAGACCAAAGCTCTTCGCCTTTGCGTTTTCAGAGAAACAAATGTTAGAGTATTTACCATGTGATCTTCTGTTGCATGTTCAGCTTTGATCCATGGGAAACTCTTTAAGAAAGATTGTACATGACCACGGGATTATGATAAATACCATATATATCAAGGTTTTAAAAATGATCATTATGACACATATAAGGGATACAGAGCCAATGTCGACCTCAGGGGCAATATTGAAACGAATTTGGTAAAGGAACACCACACGATGTTACATACGTAATACAAATCTTCTGAGCCTTTCAGTTTCAAAGAATAAAAATAAAAAATGGTGTTGACTTTGTATGTATCAGCCAAAACGAACCAAATGGAGGAGCAAATATTTTTCCAGCGGTATAATTTAAACGCACTTACTGATGGTTCATTATACGATGTAACATGGTAAATACAAAATCTCCTTTGAGTTCTCAGAAAACATTAAGGCGCTATCACGATGTTAACACACAGGTAAACACACGGCAAAAAGGGACCCATATGGTGCAGCCAATGGTGGTGCTATGGAAATGATTTTATCAAACTTGATAGAGGATCAACATACGACATTACAATATAAAGAAGTGAAACTCCAGCTGCTGGAGCAGTATTGAATTCCCATTAAAAACAATTAGTTGGTCCTTTATTTAAGGCAAGTGACCGATTGCCCAAACAATACAAAACAGCACAATACAGCACAATACAAACCAACATAAACACAAAATATGAATAAAGCTTGGGTCACCGCCTTGGAACGGTCAATGCAAAGCATTGGGGGTTTAAACCGGTTATAGAGCGCTCAACCTCACACTCGGCCCAACAATATTCATAATACATTTAAGTGTAAATAAAATTTAACGTCATAGCATTGTATCTCAAATCAAACAATAATAAAATGGAATTAAAACGCATTCAATTTAATTACAATTTAATTACTTAATGGTATTGAAGATACCAGAGCAACAGAGTTACAACTTTTTGACGAACGATAAAATGAAACTACAAACAAGTGTCAACTACATTCCTTCTTTATAGAAAAAGATTTAAAAATATAGCGTCATTAAGTTAATATTTCAGATAATCATCGCGCAAATACAGGAAGAAGCAGCAATAATGGGTGTAAAAATTCCATATTACATTGCTTGGTTGTTTATGTGACTGCTAAAAATTAAATTAATAATAATTAAATAAAAAAAGAAACGCCTATCAGAGAGAAAATATAAATAAAATTGAACGTTATAAACCCAATGACCTATGCATGTAGCTTACAACTGGACCAGAAAAAGAGTTATGACGTAATTGACAGGCGAAGACACAATGACGTGAAAAAATCCAGGGGCGGTACTGTAAAGTAATAATAAAACTATTGATGGGGGGCTACTGCAAAATGTACTACTAATAAAACAAGTTTAGTTGATTAAATATTAAGAATCAAATATATAAAAATAGTAATTCCATTAAAGCGACATTATTGGAATCAAACAGTATATAGGTGTTTTGACAACTGACGACAGAAATGATTTGATGTACGATTTGAGTCCAAATGTAATTTTCATGCAGATTTGTTCATACGACACAAAGACACAATTTTGTTCAACAGTGAAAAATGCTCTAATAAAACAAGTTTAGTTGATTAAAAATTAAGAATCAAATATATAAAAATAGTAATTCCATTAAAGCGACATTATTGGAATCAATATAAAGAAGTGAAACTCCAGCTGCTGGAGCAGTATTGAATTTTCATTAAAAACAATTAGTTGGTCCTTTATTTAAGGCAAGTGACCGATTGCCCAAACAGTACAAAACAGCACAATACAGCACAATACAAACCAACATAAACACAAAATATGAATAAAGCTGGGGTCACCGCCTTGGAACGGTCAATGCAAAGCATTGGGGGTTTAAACCTGGTTATAGAGCGCTCAACCTCACACTTGGCCCAGCAATATTCATAATACATTTAAGTGTAAATAAAATTTAACGTCATAGCATTGTAACTCAAATTAAACAATAATAAAAGGGAATTAAAACGCATTCAATTTAATTACTATTTAATTACTCAATTGCATTGAAGATACAAGAGTAACAGAATTACATCTTTTTGAAGAACGATCAAATAAAACTATTAACAATTGTCAACTACATTCCTTCTTTATAGAAAAGATTTGAGAATATAGAATCATAGAGTTAATATCTCAGATAATCATCGCGCAAATACAGGAAGAAACAGTATATAGGTTTTTTGACAACTGACGACAGAAATAATTTGATGTACGATTTGAGTCCAAATGTAGTTTTCATGCAAATTTGTTCATATGACACAAAGACACAATTTTGTTCAACAGTGAAAAATCACTAATGATTCCAAATTTTAAGAGAAGAAAGATATAGTGAATCGAAAACCATCAAACACGTGTTTTTATGTACATAATCATCGTATCCTTTGATAAAAACAAGTTAATTAAATTGAAAAGTTTAATATGAACATTTGGTTTAACATATTTTAATTTGCGGACACGCTTCAAAACATCTCCGTAAAATGATGGATGGGAGATTCCATTATTAAAATGCCATTTTAAAGAAACATTATATTTTGAAATTAAATCACCATTCTAATGTAAAATTTAGCAAATTTACTTCTTAGGTTATGATACAAAAAGCCTTGTTTTAGCAATTTTTTTGTTAATATTAGATTACGATCATTAAAACTTTTAATACATGAACATGCTCTGGCATAACGTACCAACTGCGAAATGTAAATACCATAGGAAAGTCAGCCACATACCAAACCTCTTGCCATTGTACTAATAAAGCAGAAGATTTAAAACAAAGTTCTGTATGCAAATAAAAAAACAACATGAGTGGCGCTCATAGATAAATGTGTACGAGAGACGAATCATCAAACTAAACTGATATCAAAATGCCAAATACCAGATTTTAAGATGTAAAAAGGGGATCTGGCAAACAACAAAGTTAAATTGGAGAGACATGACAGTTTTGAGCTAGTGATACCTTTACTCTGAAGTGAGTGTTTTCTTTGTTGACCATATTTGTTCTATTACTAATATAGACACAAATAAAAGTTTTAAAATAAGAAAACGTAAGTAGCATAGATACATTTTGTAGACATAAACTCATGTTACAAAGTATCTACATAAACGTGCCATTTGAAGTGACATGCGATGTGAAGAAATACACAACTTCACATAAAAGTCAGGTTAATAAACGCCTTGAACCCCCCTCAAAGAAATTGCACACATACAAAACTACAAAAGGCATTGTAAGAGCTTTATAAATATATTTTACAATGTATTTGAATGAAACTGTTTTATATTTACATTTTATAAATAAACGTTAGCTTAAATAGTCCATCGTTACTAAGTAGACATTGCAATCTCGCATTAAACGAATAATGCATTTTCAACGCTCACCTCCTTGTATTTAGATAGGATTATGAAACGTGACCGGACTGGCACAAATGCATAGCACATATGGATATTGGGTAAAACTTGAATGTCAATCATGATTACACATATGAGTATTGGGTTATACTTGAATTTTAACAGTGAGAAAACTAATTTAAATGTACTTTCCATTTGTGTTGGTATTAACAATAATAATTTGACTGAACGAACTTCCGATTTAAACAATATCGCGCAGACTATATGATTTCCGTGTTGATGGTCATACTTTGTGCTAATGTGGTGTCCTAAAGACGTTAACAAATTGTCGTTAGTTTGTGATCCGCATATGTTTCTTATGACATCAGGAATTTACATATATGCATATGTTTTGTTCGTATTTGATAACCATATTACGGAAACATGGTAAAGCCCCTTATTTTAAATTACAATTCTATTAAAATTCCAGAACATATTTATTTTACTCGGTTGATATATCATGGTTACAGATGATCTGATCAAAGTTCATAAAGATCATGCAATGAATGGGGTCTCTAGTGTGTTGACAATTTTATATTGGATTTTACCTTAAGAACTTGTTTTGAAACCCGCTCAACACAGTTCTCTTATTAGTCATTATTCCTCTATACTTTTTGCAAGGTAAATGTTTATGACGAACGACGGGAAAAGGGCTATCTCAAAAGCTCACAAATATTGAAAGAAAAATTAAGCTGCGTTGTTTTATAAAAACGTCAAAGGTACTCAGTTAAAAATGCTTCAGATTAAAAAACCTTTCAAATGTTAATTATATGTTTTGTAATTATACCCCCACAAACGAAGTTTAGGGGGGTATATAGGAGTGAACTTGTCGGTCGGTCGGTCTGTCTGTTGGTCCGTATTTCCGCTCTCTAATTCAATTAGTTTTTATCCGATCTTCACCAAACTTGGTCAGAAGTTGTATCTACATGATTTCTAGGCCAAGTTCGAACATGGGACTTGCCGGGTCAAAAACTAGGTCACGGGGTCACTTAGTGCGTTTTAAACATTCAGCATGTTGTCCGCTCTCTAATTCAAGTAGTTTCATCCGATCTTCACTAAACTTGGTCAGAAGTTGTATCTAGATGATCTTAAGGCCAAGTTCGAACATGGGCCTTGCCGGGTCAAAAACTAGGTCACGGGGTCACTTAGTGGGTTTTTTAGCATTCAGCATGGTGTCCTCTCTCTTATTCAAGTAGTTTTCATCCGATATTTACCCAACTTGGTCAGAAGTTTTATCAAGATGATCTGAAGGCCAAGTTAGAACATTGGCCATGCCGGATCAAAAACTAGGTCACAGGGTCACTAAGTACGTTTTACACATTGAGCATGGTGTCCGCTCTCTATTTCAAGTAGTTTAAATCCGATCTTCACCACACTTGATCAGAAGTTGTAACTAGATGATGTATAGGTCAAGTTCGAACATGGGCAATGCCGGGTCAAAAACTAGGTCACGGGGTCACTTAGTGTGTTTTAAACCTCACCATGTTGTCCGCTCTCTAATTCAAGTAGTTTTTATCCATTATTCGCCAAAATTGGTCAGAAGTTGTATCTTTATAATGTCTAGGGCTAGTTTAAATATGGGTCATGCCAGGTCAAAAACAAGGTCTCGGGGTCACTTAGTGCGTTTTAAACATCACAATGTTGTCCGCTCTCTAATTCAAGTAGTTTTCATCCAATCTTCACCAAACTTGGTCAAAAGTTGTATCTAGATGATGTCTTGGTCAAATTTGAATATGGGTCATGCCGGGTCAAAAACTAGGTCACGGGGTATCTTAGTGCGCTTTAAACCTCACCATGTTGTCCGCTCTCTCATTCAAGTAGTTTTCATCCAATCCTCACTAAACTTGGTCACAAGTTTTATCTAAATGATCTTTAGGACAAGTTTGAACCTGGGTCATTCCGGGCCTAACACTAGGTCACGGGGTCACTTAGTGCGTTTTTTAACATTCAGCATGGTGCCCGCTCTCTAATTCAAGTAGTTTACATCCGATCTTCACCAAACTTGGTCAGAAGTTTTATGGAGATGATCTTAAGGCCAAGTTAGAACATGGGCCTTTCTCTGTCAAAAACCAGGTCAAGGGGTCACTTAGTGCGTTTTAAAAATTGAGCATGGTGTCCGCTGTTTTTTGTGAAGACGACATGCACAATATTATGTGTCAGTTCGGCATGTGGGGGTATTCGTCACTTCTGTTACAAAGCTCTAGTTCGGACTGAATCAATCTTCAACTTATTTAACATACTTTGTGAAATATGACTGACTTTGCAAATTAAAATATTAAACCCGGAAGTTTAACGATATATTAAACACTATATTACAGTGGTTCAGAGTTGTGTTTTAAATTTTAAACCTGAAGTTATAGCGATATCACATAATTTACTTTTAAAGTAAAATTCTAATTTATACAACCTCTAATTTTATTGATTATGTTATAGGAAAAGCCACTGATTTTTGAGTCTGTAAGTGCTGTTATTTATTAAAAAGCAATTTAAATTTAATGGCCGCGCATGACGTAACAAGTTCAAACCACATTTAAATGAACATTAAAACGTATCGTTAACACATCCACTTATTCATACTTAGTTTCACTTCTCTATTACTCAATCAAAACAAAAACACCCACCTAGCACTTCAAATACTCCTTATTAATCCACTTCAAATGCGATTGTTTTCGTAGCGGAAGCACCGATAAATTTGCATTCTGTACATAGATGGTGACGTCACTACGATATTGTGTTAAGTGTTTATAAGTAATAGGGAGCAAATCGTTTTGAAACACCTCGTATATTTTCATGAGTTATTCTTCTTTTACAATAGCGACAAGTAAGATTCACCAACGCAAACTACGATTTGATTCACACAAAAAACGTCAGCATTATATTATTTTCAGTATCAAGGCGCAAATTTTCTTGTTTACTACAGAAGGTAATTTACAGATCATTTTTATATTCAGTATGTTGATTGAAAACGCTAATCATTCAGCCTAGTACACACATTATTTTCCATAAATGTAGGTTCTTAATCCAGTTTTGCGATTAAAATATCATATTTTATAAAAAAATAAAAATATATTGCAATGTTTGACGATCATAATCATCATTGTATAAAACATTAGACATTTAGCTTTTGTTCATCCGGACTTATTGTGCTTTATTCGCAAACGGGTACACATCATAAGTTAACAAGGGTCTTGTTTAACGAAACTAAATATATCAATATTCTTACTCAGCTTTTTTTAAATGTTAATATGAATTTAACCAGCATGCACAATTTTATGTTCGCAAATGTTTTAATGAGCTTGAACTCTGACTCAACGCTGAGTTAAAGGGGCCTTTTCACAGATGTTGGCATGTTTTGAAGTATGCCATTAAATTCCTTATATTGATAAAGATAAGCAATGGATCTTAAAAGCTCCAGTAAAAAGCAAGAATAAAATTAAAGAAAGAAAAAGGTAACCCTCAACTGGGATCGAACTACTGATCTCTTGAGTAACAGTCTAACCGCTCGGCCATCCGTGCTCATACAATGCGTGATATATTTTATACTATACGCAATCCTCGTAGTGTCACACAATATAACAACAACAAAAAATTTCAGGTTTTTAAATCGTCAAAATGCATATAATGGACATTTAAGATGTTTCATCACAAAGATCATTGCTTCGATGAGAATTTATAAATCTGAAACATTTGTTTAATTTTGTAAATTTAAAAACACGCGAAAAGGAGCAATACGTCACTCTTCTTTTATCTGAGATTTGAGAGTGTAAGTGAGCCGAATTCTTAATACTCAGCTGATTGGAATCTCAAATTTCCATTTCTGACTTTATCTCAAAAAATGAGAATGAGCATGATACTGGAAGGAGATAAAAAGAACAGATTCATTGTGTTTCATCAAACATTGTGCATTGACACATGTGCTAATCCTAATGCATGTATCCATATAAATATTAACATATAACGAATAATTTTAAGTTTCTACAACTAGTATTAAATAGGTGGCATACCATCAATTCCAATAAATGTCATAAAATGTTCCAGTCATATACAAACTAGTTAAATGTAAATGTGGATGCAGTTGTTATGCGTTGAGTTACATATTTATACTTCAAAAGAAGGCGAGGCCCGAATTTCGTGAGTTTCTCCTCCCTCGACCCATTATTCTCAAAGGTGATAAGGTAAGTGGGGAAAGCATTATTATTTTATTTTCACAAACATTAATTATGAGTATTCTTAGGATCATTTGAAACGGGTTTATCATCTTTTGATTACTTTATAAATAAAATATAAATATTGAATTAACTTAACTAGATTTTCATTAAAATTTAAGGTTTTGTAACACAACTAACATTGAATGTGATAAAAATAAATAATTTAAAACTACATTTAAAGTTTAATCTAATATATACACAAGCTAAATGTTCTGTAATGATGCATGCTTTATCTATACTAACATTAAAATAGAACTATAGACTTAATGACTGTTATTTGAAAAAAACAACAGCACAACTACTAATGTCAGAAAAAATGAATGGAATTACTTTTAACCAAATCTATTCTACATACTGGATACATTTGTTTAATAAAATGTTTTTCTTCATTTGAAAGGTCAGTAGGTATTGACATTTTCAACAAAATGAGCAAGTCAGACTTAACACGCCTCTCTGTATGTAATTCAGTGGTAAAGCTAATAAAATTCGAGTTCACCAGTAGAAAATGGCGTCATACAACGTTCATAATCAGATAAGCGATTAAACCTATTTAACGAATCATTGTTATCTTTTAAAAGTTAAATGTCAACAACGACCTCATAACAAATGTAGATTATTGATAGTTTTTGACTCACTTTTGGTATATCTTTTGACAAGCGACTTAAGATGTATGCTCTACATAACATTATGTCGTGTTTGTTTGTATCAAATTATCAAGTATATGTTATCAACTTTAAATGAACATTTCAATGCTATGCACTAGGGTTAAAGCCTCCGCACACATAGACGAATCCATATGACGAAGCCTAGCGAAAAGGGTAAATTTATGAATTCTAGCGAATTCTTACCGAAATTGTTTGACAATTTATTGCATTGTGTAATATTATAACGAAAGGTGAACGTAGAGGAACTATTTCGTGCGAATGATTTACGAAGTTTGACGAACAGTTACTGCAATTCACTAGAAAGCGTTAGGTCGCGCAAATAATACTCGTTAGCGATTAGGAGCTATTAAGAGCGTAAAGATACGAATGTAAGCGCAACCTTGCGCATACCGCCGAATATTTCCAAAACGGTGTTTCTATATCCGCGCGTTTTGATATAGACTAACTTTTTTCCGACTCGACTATGCATGTTGATTATGTATGAATTCTTTTTCATTAAACATTTTGCGTAAATTTCGTGTCTTACTTTTACTTTTACTTCCCTTTCTAAGGCCAATGCAAAAACAACAATACTTTTTATTAATTCATTCCACTAATATATTACACTTTATTTCAATCTCTCATGTGGCACACATCCCGCTGTAGAGTTGACCCAGTGCTTCAGAGTGTTTCTCACAATCTTGCCTTTTTTTTGCTGTGTTGTGGCCCCTGATATTGACATTCCTAGTATCCTCCAAGTTGCGACCTTTTCTCCATTCCCCAGGAACCAGATCGCCTCTTCTGTCATCATGGTCAACCAGTGCATTCTGCATGGTGGGGTACCTGATCCTCATCAAGTTGTGGAGAATGCAGCATGTCTTTACAATCAGCCTTACTGTGGATGGACTGTGGTTCATCTTTGTGAGAAGTATCTGAAATTACAGATGACCAGTATTGTTAAGTGTTAAAAGTTAACATGAACATTTCTTTTATAAATGAAATTGTGTTTTGAAAAAGGGTATTGCAGTAAAGTTCCGCTATTAAGACCACTTCGAAGATTTAAAAAAATATGCGTTTTGTTTTTTTGACAATATTCAAGTCCCAAATGGTTAATTTATGAAGGAAAATGGTCCGATATTAAGACCACTTCTCTATTGCGACCACTACTTTGTCTGGTCTTAATAGCGGAACTTTACTGTACCTGGAATCGGGTGGCCAAAATCCCAAATGCATTTTCTGATACTCTCCTAGCCCTGGATAACAGGTAGTTCAGGATGCTTTCGTCTCTTGTCAGGACTCTATGTCCATAGGGTTTCTGCATGTTCTCGCTAAGGCTGAAAGCGTCATCTCCAACCGAGAAATAGGACATGTCGACGGTGTCATTTGGAAAGAGCTGTGGGTCTGGAAATCAAAAGGAACCATCCTGCACCATCTAAAGGAATTCTGATTCATTGTAAATCTTGTCATCTCCACTTGAACCGTATCCTGAAAATAAAAAAGTATAAGAAATTGACAGTAAACAACTGTACATTGAAAACAGCACTAACTGTATATAATTTATGTAATTACAAAATAATGCAGTTACATTTATGTAGACTAATACTCACAACCCAGATCACACTATACGCACTTGTAGTCCGAGTCGACAATGGCCCGTAAGATGATGCTGAAGAATCCCTTATAATTATAATATAAGGAACCAGAGCTGGCAGGCTTTCTGATAGCTATGTGCGTGCCATCAATAGCAGCAACGCAATTTGGAAAGTTCCAATTCTTGAGGAAACCATCAGCCAGTTGTCTCTATTCTTCAGGTGTGGAGGGGGCTGTCATAACCTCATCAACATATTCTTCACATATAGCATGACTCACGTCTCTGACCACTACATAGAGGGTATTCTCAGCGACCCGCCAGGAATACTGCATGTCTGAGTACTTAACACTAGAAACCAGGTAACGTAGTGTAACAGCTAACTTTAGCCCTGGAAACAAGGGCTCCCTATACCGAGTGTGTTGCTTCACGAGGCGATGACGAACCTTCCTAAAATTGTATCGTACATTTCAGTAAGCATGAGGAGTAATTTCTTTAATGTTCAAGGATCTTCACTTCTGAGCTCAATCGTGAGCTGATCAAAGATGCCAAATTAGCGCCGTCTCCCGGCATGCAGCCATGGTCTTCTCCAGATATCACGTGCTCTGGCTCCTCTTCTCCACCTTAGTCGGCCTCTGAGAAACCGGTGTATGTTTAGTTGTTGCTGGACTACTTCTTGATTGGCCATAGCAGCAACATACTGAAGTTCAGGCGTTGTATATCTTCCATTTGACGAAGAAATAATGATACCTTCAACATTATATATATGAAATATAGGCATATGTCTCCACAAACTACTAAAACAATCAGAAGCGCTATTATTCGGATAGGTTCGCATAGATTCGCCTATCGTAGTTACCCTTCGGATTGATTCGTATACGAGCGTATACCGTTCGTTTTCTGAACGTTAACTTATCGTTATAAATCGCTTAAATGCGTCGGATTCAATTCGCTACAATACGCAAATCCTCGCTATAGTTCACAAAAGTTCGCAAGCTATCGCAAAGATTAGTTTTCGGATCGTTCTCTTTCGCTTGATATGCGAATCAAGTAATCATGATATGCAAATTAGCTGAGAGCTGCGACCTCTAACGCCAGTTGACGAACGCTATGCGAAGACTTTCCGAACGGCTAACGTATTGAAACGAATATTAACGAACGATAGACGAACATGTTTACAATTTTCCGATGAACAGAACTAATCGCAACGGACGCAAAAGCTCACAAACGCATCCATACGAACACCACCAACGATATGCAATGATAAACTAATGAGAACGAATTTTGCTGAAGTCTTATTCGCCAGTACACGCAAGTTTACGTCGGGAGACTTTCGCCTATGTGTGAGGAGGCCTTTAGCACTGATTTTACTTTGATTCATTTTGGATACATATGTTTAGATAATAGAAATAGTTAATTAGGCAAATGTATTGCAGTTTATTGCAGCGCTTTGAACGATTACTCAACACGTGTCTTCCTGCATGTAGCAAATAATAAAACGGATGCGTCCTTATACATTAACATAACAGTTACCTTGTAGTTAACCTGTCACTATTAAGTGTTTTAGTGTTTCCCATATTATTCATGGTAATACGATACGATGTGTTATTTGTTGTATTTAAAGTAATTCTACGCAAGCAACGCATGTACTTTACCAAATGATAGAATTAGTTCATATATTCAATATTCTTGTTCAAATTCTATCAAGAATTATATTACACAACATGAAATGATATTATAAGCAATAGAAATATGTGTTTCAATTCTTGAATATTATTTCACAATTTTTGAATTAACCCTTAATTGAGGGTCGTGTCTTATAACTTAGCACATATCGTGTTATAATTAAGAAATCTTAACCATATACTACACAACAAATCGAGAAAAAGAAAATATGCATATAATTATTCTGAAGATTTAAGCTAATTGAACAAGGCGATCAGACAAATCTAATTTATTAGTAATATTTAAATGCGCCAGAATGTTTCCGGGATTTGACAACCGCCTAGCTCTCCAAAAGCTCATCGTCACATGTTCCAGTATGCGCCATTGTTACGTCCCCATGGCAATGGGCAGCGTGCAGGTAGCATTGGTTGCCTGAAATATTGCAAGGACATATAGGGCATGATAATATGATGTACTTAATATAAACTAATATATAATAAATGATTACTATCCCTATATATGTGATATCATGCATACCACGCATTTACACTATCGAAACAATGGGAACAGGGCCTTACTGTACGTCTTGCCGTCCGTCCCACAAACCGGGTCGTACAGGTCAATGCACATGATTGCAGGACATGCGTTGATGCTCGCCCTTTTACCAGTGTAGCAGGCACCGTATGTGTGGCCTAACGAAGGATTACGACAACGTGCTACATTGAATGCACAGAGATTGGCTGAAACAGAAAGTCCATCATATGTTAGACTTTTTGATGTATTACATAAAATATGCTGCGTGTTAGTCTAAATCAAATGCACACACAGAGATACTGTTTAGCCGGGAAGAAAAATATGTATTTAGTGGTATTTGCCATCAAGGATACAGACATTTCCTTTAATGTGCCAGAAACGGTATCTATGTTTACAACCCATGCCTCTTCTTTAGAATCTTTTAAATAGATGAAATAAGCGTATACATTTAGAACATTACTTTTAAAAGAAATGGATATAAATATAAAATCATGTTGTAATTGTTCAGGTGAAAGGTGAATAAGATAATTATCATGAACATTTTAGATATAACAAATGTTTGAGTAAATAAATAACGTACAATATGTGATTCCATCCGAACCGCAATAAGGTTCGTAATAGTCCGGACAAATCACGTTGCACGGCGTTCGCCGATAGACACCTGTGCCAACGCTAAGACCTACAACAAACACCATTCAATTGTAAAATGCAATGCATGGATAGCAAGAAAGGTAAGTATATGATACGGATACGATAGATTACAACGACAAAGAAAACCTGACCGACGAAAGTTTTCGAAAGTATTACAGCTGATTTGCCCTTTGTCTAATATTTAATATTTTTGCGACAATTCATGCATTACATTGATACTTAATTAATGTATACATTTATTTTCTTTTATTAATCATATGTTATTGTACACGTTATACAATCGAAGAAATCTTACCTATAATCGACCACAAAAAGACAAATGCGTTCATAGCTGGATGTCAATTCAAAACTAAAAACTCCACCGCTGATATAGCAAACTTTGAAATCGTGATTTCAGACCGGTTTTCGCTGACAAAAACTGGCATCACTATCAGTCGAAGATTGGAAACAATTATGTTGATTCACGTGATGATGGTGGAATAATTTGTTCTCGTTGTTTACACATTATTTTACTTTCGCCCGGTTGCAACAAACTTGAACGACAAAATTAAAGAAAAACTATTATTGCTTTATCAATACATGTATGAACATAAATGATAGTTTTTTAAGCCTGTGAGTGTTTTCCCTATTAATGATTGTAAAAGGGTATACAAATGTTGCATTTAGTCAGTTTTCTGTATTTATTTTTTACACCTTAAGTATACCGATTCCGAGCATAAATAACCTTAACATTTGTACTAATTGGCCCTAAAGAACATCGTTATCAGCGTGCTTTATTCAGGCGGTCGTTCGGCTCATGTCCTTGAAAGGTAAGGGCGTATATTTCAACGAATGTATATGCGCATGATAATTTATGTATGTATGTATGTATTTCTTTTGACCTTGCAGTCAAGGATAAACCATGAAAGTGCAAGCACTTATTTCCAAGGGGGTCCTTTGGTTTTGCTGAAGAGACAGCAAACAGAAGAGACAGTATTGTGATACAAGGAATCCGGGTGCGATATCCTAGCTCTTTGCGAATAGATCCCTATGTTATTTTACGTGCTCAGTGTATAGCACCGATACACGCGAGAATTACCTAGGTTTCATACCAGAACATCTCTAGTTGGGTGGGAAACACTTGAAGCATTTCTGAAATTTCCAGTGCCCCGGCTAGGAATTGAACCAGGCACCACTGGAATGGTAGACCAGAGTGTTACCACTAGGCTACCGCACCACCCTAAAAATAAACCCTAAATATTAACCCTAAATATAGATAAAAGCTTGTCAAACCGCTTATCACTGACGAAACAGATTCCAGCTACAGCATTTTGCATTAGAAGCCGTTTGGCTGCGTTTTGCACAAACTCCTAAATAACTTAAAGTGGGTGGGTGGTGCCTTTAAGTTGTAACTATGCTGCAAAAATAGAAAGTGGTTCATCAACGATAGCATATTTTCCTCTCAAGAACGACATCATCATCATCATCATCATTATTATTATCATCATCATTATAGTCATCAATATAATCATCATCAACAGCACCAGCATCAGCACCAGCATTAATTTCTTGACCGGTTAGGCCGTGTGTGTGTGTGGGGGGGGGGAATGTGAAACGACAATACAGAAATTCTCCTCCAGTAAGGTCTGTTGTGTGCTGCTTAGAATAATGCAACCATGGGAAGGGATGTCCACTCTTTAAAAT